>NW_003804921.1:0-66009 GCF_000255335.2 Galendromus occidentalis | reverse complement strand
CCCCCCCCCCCCCGAAAAAAAAATCATGCAAACGCTACTGCCCGTAGGAGACGAGCAATCCTGTTTCGAAACATGTCGAAGAGATGAGTGCGTTTACCTGCACATAAATGACAACTCTCGGACAATTTATTGATGCTTGCATAATCTGGTAGGATTTATTCATCGCTTCTCTGCAGATAAAAGGCGAGGTCCTATTGCGGAGTTTTGTAGATGCCGTCTCTTGAAAAATAGACTATCGAGCACCATGATTCGAACACCGCTGAAATCATCGGAAACGCTCATCTTGACTGAACAATGCGTTTATGCGATCATGGGGCGGCGCCGGATGGCTCTCGCGGTATCGATCCTTCCCGCCTTCAATGGAAAATCTTCATCGGATGAAACTACTCGACGAGTTAGATCGAGCTCAAGGCGGTCTCGCGATATAAGGTTGTCTCACAGTGAAAAAACTCGGTGCGCTTGTTGTGGCAGGTCTTATAATTTGGAAATTCATGCTCGGTGTCAAGAAAACAGCCTGATCGTTCCTGTGGAAGCTCAAGACTTGTTGATTCGTGGGAGCCGGAGGGACCGGTTTGACACCCTTCGCATTTACTGCGGTCGCTGCGGGAAAATCGTCGGGTGGTCTTGTTAAGTGCACAACAGTAGCGGGGCAATGTTCCCGGACCTGCTGCATACGGACCTGTCCCTCGAGGTGCGCTTGCGACTGTAACTTTATCCGAAAGATAGATTAGATTCTTCGAAAACATGGGACAGACACCCCAGTGTTCTCCAAAATCGGCTCGTTTATACTTACAGCTGAAAGTTGTTCAGGAGTCACCATAACAACCCTTGCGCTGGGCATTCGAGAAATCAACGTCGGTCTATTGATGCCGAGCCCAGAGGTCGGAATATGAATGAGTTGTCGGTACGCTGGACTCGAACTCGGCGCAGCGAATCTCGGTCCCCCTCGCTCCGAGCTGTTCCAGGAATATGTCGGCGGGTCGTAGACCGCTGTCAAGTTCCCTGGCACGGGATTTCTTGGACTAGGCGAGACTTCGACTCTGACGAGTCTCGTGGGGGCTCTCAGGGATGCATCGAGATCCATGGGTACCGCATTGATTTGTGGGATCAAATTCGCGGGCAATGCGACGTTAGGTGGCAGAGTAGTCATGTGGGGCGATATTGGGGGAAGACGATCCGAACTCGTTGTAGGAGTCGACGTTGGGATGAATGAAACATTGATAGCTCTGTTCGGTGGCGGCAGACTCACGAAAGTCGTCGGACTCGACACGCGATTCTGGGCGTGAGGCCCCGCCGGTCTCATGTGACCTCGAGGCGAATTCTGACGGTTTTGTCCCCTATCGGCAAAAGTATGAAGAACCGCAGGGTTCTGGGTCGCTCCATAATTAGACAGCGAAATAGCATTGGGAGGGCGACCCGCACAGCTGCTCATTTTACCCTGAGCTACTCGATAGAGGGCTGCAGGCGGTACTGACGAATCGTGAACAGGCACTGTCCCCTTAAGGCTTGAGACATCCTCCGGCACCACGACCAAAGATCGACCCTGGACCGAGGGCGATTCAACTCTCGAATCGCTCACCCTCTGCTTCTTCTGAGGCGGCCGTGCGTATGTTCTCGAACGCTTCCGCTGCTGCTGTTTTGTTTTTTTCAAAATCTGCAAGAATAATAACATGAGCTAGAGCGAGTCCACCCGGGTCCGTGCTCTCCCGGAGTCCTGGATCGAGTTTCGAGGAGCTAAGTGTGCGGGAATTAGTGAATGTTACATTACCTCTGTCAACTTGCGGCTCAAGCTCCGCTTCGACGATAAAAGACGTAATTTCTCGTTTGTCAGGTGAACCTCATTGGATAATTCCATGAGGATAGTTTGATGGGCATCATCGAAGAGATCATCCAATGATAGGCCCTTGTGCGGTGTATCGTAGAGCAGATCGAATAGTTCTCTCCTAAGTCGCGATTCCGCTTCTGAGATCTCCTAGAGGCGAACAATGGGTTAGGAATCCGAAATCCTCATCAAAGTATTCCTCTACAGAGACTCATTCTGAAAATCTCAAAGTTGCATCGTCCCACAGAACAGTCAATGAAAGCCACATATAGCGGGGAGTTTTCACCTCCAACTCTCCCTCCTTGATGTTTTCCCGCGTCGGAGCGGCCCTCTCGGCTGGGTCAACGATGGGTTCAGAAGTGCCGAGAGGATTGGATTGCACTGGCCTTGCAACTCTGACTTTCATGAGAATTTCTGCAATTGTGCTCGGATCTACTCTCTCAAGCTTCATATCTTGGAGCTGTGACCTTGAAGTTGAAACAAAATTTTTTAAGAACGAACAAAGAAATCAATCAGGACAGGCTCTTTCCCATTTAATTGCGTAGGCTGTTAAGGCAGAGTACGTGACCGTAGCCTCAACATGAATCTCACCCATGAGGGCCATCAAAGCCAGATTTAGACGAGACAACTACGACAAACTGTGCGAGTTTTTCACGGATCCCCGCTTGCAACCAAGGAGGATCTTTCTCGATGTCCGGCTCGTGAAGTAAAACGGCTGCCTGTGGGACGGAGGGCACCATTTTGCGATGGTATCGCTGGGGTCGCTTGGCTCCTACAAACCTACAGGAAGAGGTCCTCAATATCCGCGGATCGGGCTGTTCGTAATCGGATCGTGGCCGACGACGTTTCCCTCGAAATTACGCAGAGTTCCGGGCATAAATCACGAACTTACTGATCGTCATCGTGGATATTTCTGTAGGCTTCTCCCTCGAAGAGATGATATCGAAGTGTCGACGTTCCTTCTGGTCTAGGAGCTCCCGATCGCTGCGAAAGGAAGACATAGCTGCAGTTCCTAGTTCAGTGATTCGAGATTGTCAAGAGGAGTCGCGGAATCTATCTCTGATCGTCGATCTTGCTGGTCGGTTCTTCGGAAAACTCTACCAGGCCAAGAAGTAACCGAGAAGCCTGCGAATAATTCTGACCTCGCTTGAATTCGTGGTGAGCATATTTCTCCTGGAATCGACATTCGGGTCACGAGAGCGAGCTTCTTTCACAATTTTCTTAGCTTCGGTCTGTGTCGCCGTTCCATCACCCCCGCTCGCGTCTCCGTGACAAGTGCTTCCGAGCGAAGCCTTCTCATGAAACAAGTTTTTCTTCGGACTAGCGATCATGTCCACCATATTGTTCACAGTTATCGTCACTGGATCTTCTGCAATGAATTCCTCGAAATTTGAGGAACGAAACAAATCTAACCGAATCGACTGGATTTCGAAAATGATGAGACATCGTCCCGGAATCATTATCTCTGACTGCGATATCCCGGGTGGGTACCCGCCTTTCGACTCGACTGGAGCCTTCACCGGACTGTTGTAGGTTGACGGTGGCGACGCCTGTGGAAAAGAGAGACAGGTGAGAGTCCAATCCTGGGTCGAGAGCAAGAACAGAGTCTGCCATATGATACCTTGCGCGACTATTATCCCGAATTGAACTCACTATTGTGAGCGGCATACTCAGGTCTGCGACGGGGAAATAAGAGATGGTGTTAGAAGAGTGGCCACTTCAAGAGTTCACATCGCGAACGGGATGTCCTGGGTATTTCCCCGAGTCCCGTGCATGAAGTACCAACATATACCATGCAAAAATCGAACCCAGAAGAGGATTTGTTCCTCCCTCCCGGGGACGAAGGTGAATGCGACCGATATCATGGATAAGATTGCAAACGCACCTTCGTCTACAAAAGAGTCCATGGATGCTTTCGCCGATCTGGGGGATGAAATCCTCAGGGAAACTTTCTTCCTCCAACCCATGTCTTTGGATGAGGTCGCCCGTTCCGGAGGGTCCTGCGATTGCAGTCGGTGGGCTTTACAAGCCGATTGTAGTGTACAATACTTTTACTAGAGCCTCAGAGATGAAAACTAAACTCACCGTGAGTGTTTTCGGAATCGGAAGGAGCAAGTTTTCGACGGCTGTAATTCGAGGAGATTACTTTCCACCTGTCCGAGGTCCCTTGGAGCTCACTCCCGAACGGTTCAAATGATTTCTTGTGCAGTGATACTCACGCTGGGATTTCCTTATCTTGTCTGCGAGGTACTCCAGCTGGGCAAGTGAATACCATTCCACTGACACCACAGCTTCCAGCGGGAACTTATGAGTGAGCGGGAACGACTCCCGTACTTCCTCCGGGGATTCAGACTCGGAATCCATGGCTCTCCTGAGCTTTGGATGACGCTCTGCGAATATACGGGGTGACATTCTTACAGCCTATATCTATATTACGCCTGCCGCGTACCAACTCCGTCCGCGGCGGGGCTCGAAGCCTGTATAGCCTATATGTACGAAGCCGGAACCCGAGCTGGATCTCCCCAATCTCGGGGCGTCGAACAATCATTGATTGCTCCTCGCGTTCGCCTAGAGAAAATCTACGAGTCCACCACCTGACACCTGTTGCGCGGCGGTAACGATTTCGTATTGTCATGCAGTCCTTCCATAAGGAGCTCTTGGAACGTTCGATCGCAGCTTTTGATCCTCGGAACCTCATCTGAGGAGAGCGTCCCTGCATTTCATATCGCTGTCATTTTTCCATTGTGCCCGCGAGCCGGTGTGGCCCTTCAAGAAGGGCCACACATCCCCAGAGCGAACGCATACAAGGGAAAAACTCGGCGCATCGTTCGGGAAAAAAACCAAAGGGGCCCTCCCTTGATCGCTCTCCGATTCGGGGGCGCCTCCCAGCTGATTCGCGTGGCCTCAGTGAAATTGGGAATCATCAAGCACGAGGCCAGCTCTCACAATCTGTACAGCTTTCGAAAATCGAACGTCGAATCTTGCACCTCATCGTCAGATGTCGGGCCGAGAAGTACCACTAGAAAACCTAACGCGCGCCCGGTCTGCTTCGATGTGATCTGGGACTCGAATTCGAAGCATGCATGAGCTAGGGTGAAGAGTCACAGAGCAATTTTGAGAGTTCGTACCAAGACCGTCGGATCGCGACGTCGCTCGAGGACTACTAAGCACCCTCCCTCGACGCACAAGCTCACACTAAAAACGCCTCTGAGCGAATCAGGTCAAGCATCGAACATCACGCATATGCAAAGCGTTTGCGAGCCCGCAAAACCTGCGAAAGCCGCGGAAACGCTCGAGTAAATTCACACCACCAGCTGGATCGGCGACTTTTGCGGTAGATCCGGTGGGCTGAATCTCTTCAGTATGAACGCATTTTGCCAGAGGTTCTCTCTCTCCCGAAGGAACGCGATTGATTCGTGCTCATCTGTAACGTATCCGCAGACGCTCGGACCCATGGTGAAGGAGGACAAAATCGAAAACCTTATGGTGTCAACCTCGGTCATTCCGAGATTTTCTGGATATCTCCACATCATTATGAAGTCAAAGATCTTATTCGGCTGTTGAATTCGTCACTCAAGCGAAGTTTCTACATGCTGTTGTTGTGAGAGAGAGGAGCGCCGCCTTTACCCTCTCTCATTATATGGTGGCGCTCGACACGACACACATGCTCTCGCGTCTTCGCTTGAGGAAGAGTTACGGTTTGGCAACAGAAGGGACCCTCCTTTCCTGACGATCTCTGATATCTCAAACAGTGGCGGGAGCATGAGTGCCATCTTTTTCTACCACAAAGAGATAGATCGCCATACCGCTGGCGCTCACGAACTGAGAAGAAATACACGGAACGAAGTGCAAATATAATGTACTCTTCAAAATCTTGGCTCGGAGAAATTAGACAGGCTTCACCCGTTACGTGAATGCGTGAATCACTTCAATCGTTCCCAAATCCTCGACGACCACGCAGCAAGTCTCTTGCTTGGGAGCAGACATGGAGATCCGGATCAGTCTTGCTTGTTGGGATCAGAGTCGGATCGGTGCCGTCTGACTGTCATTCTCGCCCCAACTTGTCATCCGGCCTACATTTTCCTGCAGCCTCGTTCGATTCGGACGTATGAATACGGGCTTCAACTGACGCTGCGCGCCAGTTCAGACATTCAGAACACTAATCTTTCTCAGTACTCTTTCCCCAATCGTCTGCTCGTACACAGTCGAACGACGCCAGCTGAGCTGAAAAAAAAACCCACTCCGAACATTTCGTTCCTTGAAGTATAAGAGAGATGTTTAGCCTGGGAAGTGCTTTGCGATGATATTGGCTCTGAGTCTTCGAATAGCCTGAATGTTCATCTGTGACCGCGCGGCGCAACAGTGACTACGAGCCTCGAGAATGTCTCCGGAGCGAGGTGATTCGGACAGAAAACGACCTCGGTTGGCACCTGTGGCGGTCCTGGCAGATTGTTTCGAAGCCGGAGTCGAACAAGCAACCGTTTTCGTGTCTCCGATAACGGACAGAAAACTCATATCGGGTGTCATCCAACGCCTGACCAATGAGTCCCCCTTACAGGTACATGCATGCTTGCGATTTCTCTGCAAGCAGATGAGCGAAGATGATCTATGAGCCTGGTCGCGTATTGGGAGCGAGCTCCCAATATTTCTATCAATCGCCAAATCGAGCCGGATATCCTTCGGTTGCTCCCTTTTGCGGGAAGAATAATTATCTCGAAGCTTAAATTCCTCAGAAATTTCCTCATTTGAAGCGCGTCCGAAGAACCGAATCCGGAATGGAAATAATCCTCTGCACAGACAAAGATGATCTCGCGAAACTAACCTCGATCGAGGGAATAGATGTAGACCGTATCAGAGAACACAAGGTAGCGGTGGATGTCGAGCTGGATTTCGCGCGCCAATCAATCAAGATCTGGTATTCATCGCAAGTTCAAAGAAGTCACGCTCATATCAACCCATTTCTAGGTCGCTCTGAACGCTCCCCTGACTCGGACCCAATACCAAGAGAGCTCGCTACTCTGGCCTACTCACTTCCACGAAAACAAAGAGATCGAGTCAAGCCTAGACGGCACATTCTTCGAGGTGCAGGAGCTCCAGAGAATACATGAGCTCATGCGCGCGACAATAATACATTCCAACGATGCCGATAAAGTAAGTGCACCGTTTTAATCGTGTCCATCCGTCCTAAATGGATTGGAGCTTCTGCCCGGGCTACCTGAGCACCAGGTCCTCCACTCGAAGATCGCCAGCGTTGCAGGCCGTAGACGCATACCGGAAGCGGCCTACGCGGGGTTTTTCTCGGCTGGGGGTCCGCATCAAGCTGAAACCCAATATGGCGATTCGCTACTCCGGCATCGCAATACGGAGGCATCGTCTGGGAGGCGGCCTCCGTCTCTCCCGTCCTTCCCCCTGCGTTTCATCCCTTCATCAAAGGACATTGGTCTCTATAGGAAAAAAATATTTCCAGGAGGATTCCAACGCTGTGACGATCGTCAATCCCGCAACGGACACCGTTCTCGCGATGGCCAGCTCATGCAGGGATGAACATCCTGCTCTTCATGCAACTCTTGTAGCATTGGATCTGGTCGCTCGACTCCAGGGAGGCGGAGCCTGGCAGACAGGTATCCCGACACGAGCGGTGGAGGAGGAGGCTCAGGTCCCTTTTGACGAAGAGGTCCCCTACATATGTACAGGTAATCCGAGAGCGATTCCGGCGTCTTCGAAATTATACGGGAACGCAGCTCTTCCGGCTCCCGTGTCTTCTCTCGATCAGCGATTCTCTGCACGATCTCCCGCTCGATTCATGGTCGCTCAATTCGACATTGGACGCTCCAGGTTACGACGTCTACATGCTGCGCGAGCCTTGCGCGATGTGCGCCATGGCCTTGGTGCATTCAAGGATAAGACGGGCATTCTACGGTGTCGCTGATCCGATTCATGGATCTCTCGGTAGCCGTTACAAGATACACTGCCTCGGCGGTTTGAATCATTCCTTCAAAGTTTGGAAGAGTATAATGCCCCGAGAATGTGAGTTCGCTTTGATGGAGTTCTCCACCACGGAAAGATGCACAGCACCTATCTTGATTGACTATAATGCGTGTTGAATTCCGGTCTCAATCCGTCGCGGAGAGCCGCTGGCTACGCTCTAAAGATTCGGGAATAATGATTTGCCTTCATCTCTTCCTCAGGTCGTCGGGCCCTCAATCGAATAAATCTTGTCTCCTACTGACATGAGGGTCTATATTTCCATTTGTCATAAAATGTAGGTGATCAAAGAAGGGAACATTGCATGGGAACGCGCTTCTATGGAACATTGCATGCATCCATCCGTCCCTCCACGTCGCGAGGAAAAACAGAAGTTCCCTCCGGAGTCACGCAGTCGAATCGAAAGCATGTCAGGGGACAGGAGAGCCACGGCGGAAGCTAGTGTCAATCGGAGTCCCGAAGGAATGGTATATCAGTCTGTGGTTCGTCGCTCATCGGTGCCTAATCTCACGGAAGCTGGGGTACAGTCTTCTGTATCTTGTCATTCCCTCGTTCGCCAGAACGATACTATTCTAGAACAAGCCCCAACAGATCATTAAGAAAGCGACCTCTCGAGGAAATCGAAGGAACTTTGCTCAGGAGCGTCAAGAATAAGACCGGAGCATGACCAGAGTAGCTAGCGCGTTTGTCTATTTGCGTGCGATCGTGCTCTTCACGAGAGAAACTCCATTCCGGAGGCAACCGTTTCAACCTCGTGAAGCAACGCCGCGCCGTCCGCGCGGCGGCACCGTGGTCTCTGCTATCGCTGAAATTTCCTCGCTGTATCTCCTCATCAGAAAGCAGGTATCTGGCCTCGATCCACTTGGGTACATTCGCTCTCTGGATCCGTCCTCAGGAGTGATGCCAGAAACTGTACTCGGAACTTCGACCTCTGCTCGAAATAATCTGATTGAGAAGCGGAATCGGGCTGAACACTTCCAATGTACCGTTCTTGGAATATGATGGAATTCCGCAGTGCCTCCTAGTGGCAAGGGGCGGTTCTGCTTCGCCCTGAGGTTTTGCTCTAAGATATCTCAGAGGAAATCAGGGACAGAGTTTTTCTGTCTCACGGCCGAAGTTTCGGTCTCCGGGAGAACTCCACTAGGTCATGAATTGTGATTTTTGACCTCACTGCTCGGTTCTCAGCATTACTCACTTCAAAATTCAGAACTTCGGGGTCCGCAGGTTGAACCCCCGATGTCCAGCCGGCTGAGTCGAGTCACGACCGGGATACCGTGACATATTCTCCTGGAGCGGCTCTGAGCGTTGGTTTCCGAAACGGGATTCGACTGAGATCAGGGACCCGTGGCCTAGGGGAAATATTCATCTGGCCAAGTTTTGCCCCGCCGCCGATCGGGCACCACTGGATCAGAGGCAGAAGCAGTCAGCAACAACCTCTGCAGAGAACCGGGGCTGCTCGCTGGCTCGACAAGACGCCAATGCGTAGCCGCGGGAAGCGCACTCACCACTCGCGGGGACCCGGGAAACCGCGTTTTTCTTGCGCAGCCTCTATCTGCTCACAACTTGTGCGAAAGCTATCAGAGATTCTATGAGAATTAGGCGGGCGGTATTCCCGGTTTGCACCGCCCGCCAGAATTGTTTATTCGTGATCAAATCAAAGAGTATGGGGATTCTTCTGGACTCCTTGTGGTGAGGGCGGGCTGAGGCGCCTGGCGATATCCTGCTCGCTCTTTCTTCTCCTGCTTCTATGATTTCAGCTGAGACTTGGCGGAGAATCGGACTCGGAGCTCGGGACTGATTTTGACAGTTCGGCCTCCTCGGCGGCTAAACACCGAGCATCGAGCAGCGAGCCGGAAGGCGATAAGATCTATGTGTACATCAACCCTGAATAATTCTGTCAGCACTGTTCAGAAGGAATCGGGTACGCTGGTTCTTGGCTCTGGCGGATCTACCCAATCAATTCCTCATGATTCGGTGGAGCCCAAAACTGTCAGTGTGACAGAGATTCGGGGGGAGATAACATTCGGGTAGCGAAGCATAGCGAGGAAATCTCACACCATTCAATTCCGGAGGGATTGGTGGCACCAGTTCCGGTGAGTTCACTCGAATTTCCCTTCTCGGTCTTAGGGTCGCGGTAGTGGCGCATGGCGCCTCTGTGATGCCCATGCGGACTTCCGCGGTTCTCAGTCCGAAAATACGACTGGATGCCTCTCTCGGACCTTCTCCCCGGAATTCCGCAGATCGGCCGCCGTAAGACGGGTCTCGAAAACTATCTCCGCTCCACGTGGAACGGAAAATGGCGCCCAGTCAACAGTAAAGAATCTTCTCGACGTGTTGCTGAGGTCATCAGCCTCGCTGTAGTCAAGAAGAAACCGAGAAGAGAAGAAGCCGATGAGGCCAGCTCGTTGTCGTGGGAGAAGAAAACTACGCACGGACACAGAAAAAGCAACGCTGTGAACGAGCACGCCTGCCCCCCACCCAGAATTGAGCTACCTACCTTCCGAATGACTACGGACGTTTCACGGGAGCATCCTCCGTGAAATCTATTTTGCATCGAAGCTCCGAGATCCGTTCCCTGTTGGAGAAGAAAATCCTCTCGCTCCGGGATATTTTCTTCGAATCCTAGTCGCCACAAAGGACTGAAGCGGTCTGTTGTCCATATCTTCGGTGGGTCACAAGGAGCAGGCTTTATGACGGACAACTATGGGAGTAGGCTGTAAATTGCTCGAAAACTGGCGTGAAAGCGGCTTTGAATACGTGTTCTGCGGCGTTGGACGAGAATAAATCGATAGAACATTCCTGGACAACTATTCCATATCTTAGTCCTCGATTTGTGGTAGGAGTGCGAGAATATGTCATAAGATTCTGAGAGTCGAGCCTCATTATGGAGGCAACTTGAAGGCTAGATGGACATCGTTCAGAAGCGGCCCGCTTCTTCCGGTGGGCGTGAGATATGTTCGTGAGGATATCCGTAGGCCTCACAGTCAAGCTTCAATGATGTCTCAGTCATTGGCCGGGCTTGGCACGGACGGATTCATTCTCGATCATGTTGAGAAGCCCTGGTGGGTCTCCTATCCCCGAGCGATACTCCACCACCTCCCCTTATCACGCAGCGAAATCCGTCCGGAACGGGAGCTATTCCGGAGGATACAAGTCGTGCGCCGAAACGGCTTCTTGCGTGCGGGCTCGCATCCAGAATAAGATACCCAGGTGAACTCTAGCCCGACCTTAACTTCGGCATGGGGAGCTATGGATCTTCAGTGTTCGTTTCTGGAGGGAATGCGCTGATTGTTCTGATTCTGCAATCGCTCCCCCGCCCCAATTGCAAGGGGAGAAGATCAGCGATTACGGGACTTGTTCAAAATTTTCTGAAACAACAAGATATGGGAACTTTCCGAGGACTCGATCGAATTCTACGAGATGGGGCACACTCCTTCCGATTTATCCGAATTCATATCCTTCCTTCGGGAAACCCAGATATCTCCTATCCTCAGCTTCTTTTCCGCATCCTTGACTATCGATCCCGATTCTCTTTTGAAAAAAATATCCCACAGCCGACCAAGTGACTTCTGTGAGCTGCACTGTCCGTCTACTGGCGGAGAGAATACCAGAAATTACAGGGAGTCCATTTTTATCCGGGGCCGGTTCCACACTGACCCAATTGCGGGTTTGCCACTTTATTAAAAATGTCTTGCCGTTGTCTACTGCACGGGACACAACCCGCCAGAAGCTACGATTCAATAATCGCATGGGTCCCTCTTCCCAAGCGTTTTCCCGGGAGCGAACAAGTGGTCCCCAATATTTTTCTCATTTGCGATCTATGACGGAACAACTTCGAACACGTGCTTAGGAAAAAGCTGATGGAGAACTTCCGCCGAGTGGGCCTGTTTCGCCGTGCCAGAATGGATTTTGAATGGCCACATTGGAGTGCGTCTGTATCTCGTTAAGCTCTTGGTTGCTCTGCGCTGATCTTCTGAGTTGGCCTTTCTGATTGGCATCAATCCAAGTGCGGTTTGTCTGACGATACTTTGCCATCGGCTGCAGGAAGAGGAGACGCACCCTCGAAGTATCGACCGAAGAAGAAAACCTTTGGGAAGAAAATCATCCATGTCACGGAGACTCAGCTCAGTGATCGATGGACTGACTGGCTCGCCGCCCGACGGGCGCGTAAACTCCTCGGGTCCTCGTCGAACGTCCCCGGAATCTCGAAGGAGACCGCTTGTCCTCTCGATGCGCTGGGCGTATGTCGGAGAAATACTGTGACATCTGACGGCCTACAATTCCTAACAGACCAAGCTATCTCGAATAGTCGACCGGATTGCCAACGATCGAGGACGCTACTCGACCGACGTTCTAGAGAGAGGTGCCTGGGACCTCTTGCGGAAGAGGTGGGAATTATCATTCTGTTCCATCCTTGGGCGGTCGATTTTGAGCACTTCTCATCAGAATACTCACTGTTGCTGGCGAGTCGAGCTGCCAGTGATGTCTAGAGTTGGTGTCCGAGTCCCCATCTGAGAGGTCCGCAGCATGGACTGGACATTCTCTGATAGACGGTTGTTTTGCGGAGTATGAGAAAAAAACGAGGACAAAAATCCGAAGCGGGGCATCCACTGCCTCTCATCTCACAGTCAGACTTCCAGTCCCTAATTTGCTCTTTGCCCCCAGAGTTGTTTCGGTCACAGTGCGTCCCAAATCCGATTAGGCCGTCTTGAGCGACACATATTCCTCATTCAGACTACGGTTTGAACCCCTCGTTCACGGATCACGAGCAGCGATTTCTAGGAATATCAGAATAAGTATTGTGCAGAATGGAGCTCGCCCCGCCCTATCCAAGAGTCGAATGTTCGACCATGGTTTCTTGCTTATACGCATACTTCCTTTTTCTGGTACACTTTTGAGGTCGTTGTCGTGCGCTGGCGGGAGTCGGGCTCACATCGATTCGACGTGCCGGAGCTCCAGACCGAAAACCGTGTTCTTCTCGATCTTCGCGTATGAAACCTGATGGTGGAAAATCCGGGGACACTGAAGGCGGAAATATTCCTGAATGTCGGATCAAAGACAGCGGGAATCCAGTTTCGACTTCATATAAGTCTCCACTTGCTCTCTTCCGCCCTCTTCTCTCCGAAGAATGAAGTACCCCAATACCGCCCGGTAATTAATCCCCATATGTACATGCGCGATGCTTTCACTAGCGATTAGGGGGAGTTCGCCTCGCACGCATTCGACGACGCGGGGCGTCGTGAGTTCTTGTGACGATGTCAGAAAAAAATTGTACTATGGCCGAGTGAATCACTCCTCAACCACGGGACCTTGTGAGAAATTCTCATGACGCCATGTATGATGACAGCGTCGACGTCAATGACTCCAATGCTCGTTCCTTGTCCCTTCCTCTCACTGATGGTTTCACTTTGCGCAAATTCTATCTGACAGTTCGCCTTAGATTCGGTCGCGTTTCGGGACGACCGTTGACAGGTGACACGCGGCGACTGAAATTCGCTCCGCTCTCGCGGAACTTGGGATTAGATGTTTCCAATGAAATTTAAAGTCCCGATAGATAAGCTAGGAATCCCCGCTACAGTCCGCGTCCCGGGTCTTCCGTACAGAGTTCCGACGACCGAACGGAGTCAAAGCCAAGGAATGCAAGCGTCAGTTTTCTTTCTGCGGCGTCTTCTCAAACCCGCTGCGTGTCTGATTGACCAGTTTATCATGCCAGGTGACCACTGCTGTTCCCCGAGAAGTTGCGGCATTCTTCCCTTTGTTTCCTTCTTTTCTCCTTCCACGGGATCTTTCCGTCAGTACTTAACCTTTCGCGTTGCCGGGACAGGTGGCTTCAAAATGCTTGGATTTTTCTTGCGTCTCGGCCCGGGACGTGATCATACAGAAGAGAGTCTCTGAAGAAGGAAGAAGATCTTCCTCGTTGGAATCGGATTGATCAGACCCGACGGAGCTCCATGCTCCTCTTCCTCTGGCTCTTGATTTCGGTGAATATCTCTGACATCACAAGGGACCGCCTGTAGGAAACTCGAAGAAGCCCTTTTGCATACACAATACCTACAATGCTTGAGAAAAACTTTTCGAGACCCGGGGAGCCTAACTGGCATCCCGTGATTCAAAAATTGAACGCTGTCGAATACCGATTCTTTTCCCACAGACTCTCAATAGAAGCCGACCAGTCTCGACTGTGCACCACGTTGCGCTAACGGTACTCCGGTGACGGAACCTTCAGGCATGCAAACGTCGAAAGTCGGAAGCGTTCTGTTCATGCGTGTCGATCGCGTATCTTTAGGTTCGAAAGCAAATTTTTCTGTTCTTCTGTCGATCGCTCTGCCGACGGACAAATCGAGGGTAGAAAGATCCGCATCTGTTGTTGCTTAACGTGTTCGACGTCAGGGGGCTGGTCCCTTAGAAAGCAGAAAAAAAGCGAAGACCGATCGGCACAAATGAAGAGCGTATAAACGAGGAGCGTGTTAGCCGCCTTCGTCAAAGAATACAAATCGCCGTTCGCCTACATACACAGATGAGAGCCCTCGTCCAAGAACAAGTGGGCGTCGAACACAAACGGTATTTCGTAGAAAACGGTTTCACCGAACATTGTTGTGTCGCGGACCCTTGTGGATATCCACCTCATGCTTCGGAACTTTCTCCCGTATCTCTGGCGAAGTCAGGCTTGCTGAGTTCATTCGCTGAGCCATTTTATAAATTTGCATTTTTCTTCAAATTCGCTCGTATGGCTGAGATCATTATTCGAGGGCCCGGACCGAACGCGCTCGAGTGCGAGCCACGACTCCTCGGGCGGTGATAATTGGTTTTGACTTGAATGAGGATTCGGAAAATTCCCCTAGCGTCGCTCGTATCACTTATCGCGTTGACGATATAGGTAGGCAAATACTGTGAACGCCAAAGTTCTCCGTTCACCGTTTCTATATTCCCCGTGAGCACTGGGCGAGGTCTTCAATCCATAATGGGTGTCATAAAGATAGCTCGAATCCCAGACTGGAAACTCTGGTCTGCAGTTTATGGTCGGCATACACGAGACACCAATCCCACAATTCAACACCAGACGTGTTCCTTGATCCCGATGTCGGTCTTCGCGGATTTGCTGTCCGACCCTGAGGAGAAAGCTTCTCGAATGCTGTCGAATCATGCTACGCCACGAGACAGACACTAGCCCCCTTGATTGATCAGAGAAATGTTGGACGACTTATGACTCGCAGTCTGCCGATTTTTTTATTTCCCGAGCCAATATGGGAAATCTCGAGGATATGAGAGGACGCGAGAAGCCTCGGAAGATTATTGTCGACGAGCGACGCTCTTTGTTGGTCGGCTGAGTCGGAGAGCTCAATAGCGGAAGTTTTAGATCGTTTTCAGCTTCTGATCGTTCCGACAGTGAAGGGGAAGAAAGCGCTCGCTCTACTGATAATTCGTTGTAAGGGTGTTCGTTGTAACGAGATTCCACTGTATTTCATCTGAACCTAACGTGGGCTTTCGGAAAACGTGGCCCGTCAAAGAAGTGGAACAGCTGCGATGTCGGTAGCAGCAATAAATCCAGTGCAACGAACAATCATCCAACGAGCCAGCAACAACAGCGCAGGGTTTAGGATTGTCGTCAAGACGTCCTGGGGCAATCTTTTTCCATCACAATGCATCGCGGAGCGTGTTTCTGCGCACACGTCCCCGAACGGTACCGTTCCTGTGTCGGCTTCCAACTCGATGTCAGTCGGCAAATCAGCCAGCGGTGACCCACTGTACCCTCAGCGGAAGAGGCCGCCCACAGACACGACTGCTCCGTACTATGGACGCTTTCGCTTTAATGTCGGCGGCAGGCAGACGCTCCGGCGAGCGAGCGGCAGAGACGGCTATGAAGTATAGATGAAGGCTCTCTTCATGTCTGTCGGCTTCCCCGCTATCGATGGCAGCCTCTCCGCTCGGCTGTCGTGCTTCGTGCCTCACCGGCTTGGGCTTTTTGCGCGCAGCAACAGATCAAGATGGCACTCTGCTTAGCGACCGCGCGCGGTTTTCCATGACGGGAAGTATCAAGAACGAGAAGTAGTCGAGCTTTCTCGAAGCGGTCGAGGAACGAAGCATCATGGATCGAATCCTCAGCTCACGGTTAGCTGGCCGCGCCTCTGATGTTGACTTTTTGAGGGATCCGGGATGATGAGCGCGTCTTCGGCTGGTCTCCCCAGTCAGAACCTTCCCGTGTGCGTTTTCTACAGTGCCGGCAGACATCTATCGGCTGCCCCCGGAAGGGCAGGTTTTTTTCTTATCAGCGACGAACCGACAATTCCATCGTCGGTGCACTCGCTCACCACTGTAAACATGGAGCATTTCCCAATCGGCTCGCCTTGAATGTAGTTTAATATATTCAACAGTTCTTATGAATTCACACGACGTCGTCGAAGCAAAATAACTTGAAAGCTACGCTCTGCAAGCGATGTCAAGTTCCTTAGGCCATCCATGAAAGCGAACGCCAATCGAACGATGATCGCATTATTGATTCTCCGGTCCGATGAGGAGCCACAAATCGGAACATCGAGCGCTCCAATGCCTGAAATCGAATGACGTGTCGTTTGCCTCTGGGCCGATAACTCGAGACCCCGACAGATTCCTTATATCGAGAGCGTGAATTTTGAAACGAAGGCGCCAGTGCTCGCTCTTCAGAAAATTGCCTCTCAGCTATGGATAGAGCTTCCGTCAGAAAGCTGTCTTCCGCGTACACACCTGCTCGGCCTCGAGCGGAGAATTCCGAGCGCCCTGACGGATATCTCGAATATTTGTCTAGTTCGTAAACCACTGATTCATGGACCGCTCCAGAATAATCTTGTCTTTTTCGGGGTATTGGTCCAGGCTAGAAGCGAACAGCTCAGTAAATTTTTGGGGAATAATAATAGATTCCGGCCAACAGAATGAAGGATCACAATGACGGTCTCAGTCTGGATAAATTGTACGATAGCATAGCTTTCTCACCGACAATGAGTCGAATGCATTCATTCACAATCTCTATAGGCTCCATGATAATTGGAGAGAGGGGGGGGGGTGTTGAGAAACCCTCCGCGAGAAGAGAGAGGTTCCCTCATGTTCTCCGGAGGGAGAGGGGCTCCCCACATCCGAGAGTTCTGGTCCATCCTGAGGGAAACTATCCTCTCGGTCTCGACGAGAGCGATGGACTCCGCATCATGGAGTCATACAGAAAGATTTCGGAGGAAATCACGGCCCCAGACCGTCCACAGTCAGGTATACTCCTCACCAGCTGTTGAGCCATCGAAGCCCCCTCCACGACGTTCAATCGGGAGCTACATCATTCGAGAGCACAACTCGTAGACTCGGGAAGCCCCCTTTTCGCAAATGAGCCACGCAATTTCTGCCTCGGGATTTCGAAACTCCCGGGAGCGTATAGTGGATATATCGTCAGCCCTGCACGGAATACCGTTTCCCAGACTGGGTGTGACGGCTTTTCTGTGGCGGCTCCGACGTTCGATAAGCAATTTCGTCGGGCACGGTACCAGATTTCAAAACGAGAAAGAAAATGCATTCAAGACAAAAGGAAATTATCGACCGAACTTTGAATGATTGGCGCCAAGGAGCGAGAAACCGCGCTAATGCTGATGCACCGACCGCAGTAGGCGTTCAGTTCGTCGCTAAAAGCCTCAGTCAGCTGTTGAATCACCTGAGAACGCTGAATTCTTGTTACGAAATTAATCATGACGACCGCGCCACAGATGACGTCTGATCTTGAGCGTGACTATCGAGATGCTTGGCAGAGAAGTTCTCTCTTCATCAGATGTGAGCGAGTGACACGGGATCGGTGTAAAATGCGACCGTGACCGTCGTAGCGGAGACGATTAAAGGCCGGGCAGGTTCGATGTTTGAAAGCCACGGATACCGCAGATGCCAGAGATTCCTTAGCGGTTGGCGTCTCTGGTCATTGATCGTCAGACCTCTTACGCCACTTCTACGTAGTTAGGTGGATCCGATCCTCGTTAAAACTCTTGATCGGAGCCTGAGCGTGAGCGCTTAGCCGCATGGCGGAATCTGACCTTACCCAACAAAGGCTCCCTTGTAAACTGCATCATACATACGAATCTACTTATCTACGATGTTCTAGCGTTACTTTCGGGCGAATACGCGGCGTGCGTGATTATGGGACAAGCGACGGAACCTCGAAATATCCTCGCTGGCGATATCTTGTATCGGCCTGGTCTTCTGGGGAGCTCCGCGAATTCGCTGACCTATGGATCTTGAAGAAGAAGTCATCCGTCATTCAGAATAATTTGTCTTTATTCCTGTCGAGACCAATCGTCATTTTTGCATTATTAAATTGCACCAGGTACATTGCGCGAGCGGATAGAGGAAGACCCTAAGCCATGGAATTTTCCAGCTCCCTGTGATTCGCTCGAGATAGGTATATAAATTACTCATTCTCTGTTTCTCTTTCGAACTCAGGATTGCGCTGAATACAATTCGCGACTACTTGTCATTTTATCGGTGTATCGATGACGGGGAAGTTCGTTCGTTCATGCTTTGTAGCAGCAAGAAATCGGCCGAGTGGCACGCGAGGTAAATACATGCACTCTGAAACACAAATGGAATGTTGTTTGGCGAGACGGTCCCGCCGAAAAGCGAACGGGATCAGTCATAGCGCTTCGAGGCCCCGCAAGGATCTACATTGTTCTGGATGAACGTGACGTGTACATGTAAAGAAAGCGTCACACCCGAAAAAGCTATGAGACGGAAACCTTGCCGTCGCGTCGCAGCACTTGCGACGGCAGTAGCGGAAAAACGAGACAGGACGCTCGCGAACAAATGAGCTACAATAAAAGAATAGAAGACACCGAAGCGATTCCCGAACGTTTGACGCATCAGGAATCTGTGAACATAGAATATACACATGATTATGAACAAGGCTCGTCTGGTTCTATCGGTCGATCGCCGCGCGGCTCAGTCAGTCGTCCAACCAACCAGCCAACCGGTTGGCAGCGACTGCCTACATAGTAGTACTACATCGGATGATTGTCGTCGTGGTCGTCGTCGTCGCTGTTGTTGTTGTTGGATCGGATAAGAGGACATCACGTTGGATCATCGACATCCATCAGGGCCGACACGCTCACATTCACACACATTTGTGCGCAAACAGGCTCAGAGTTCCGTGGTGATCATGGTTCGCTTTTTGACAATTCGACTGTCTATGCGAATCTCATCTTCACCGGAACTGCAGCGACCGTTCATGGTTCCTACATGCCACGGCGAAATCTCCTCCTCGGCCGAACAAGAAGACATCCGCCGCTGTTTTTCCGTGCTTATCAATTTGTTGCTAGCGGAACTCAGCGACCGTCGCACTTCGCCGTTGACTTCGTTGAGCTTCAGCAGGTCGTTGATGGTAGTCGGTGTTTTCTCGATCTTCAGTTTGCTGAGAGCCTCCGCCGGAACCGGAGTTATCGTAGGAGGTGGGAGAAGACCGCCCGACGAGTCTTCGGGACCCACTTCTAGCAAGGTCAATTCCGGCTGAGGGTCATGCAGGATGATAAGCGGGCCGGTCTCCTCGGACTTGTCCGATTTGCAGTTCATTTCGCTCGGGAAGGGTGTTCCATCGGGATTGCAGAGAATGACGGTTTTGAACTTTTCTTTAGCGATGTTGTTCTTGATCTGATTCGCCAGAGGGAACTTGCTGGGCTTATTGTTCACCAGCTTAAGGTTATTGCGGACAGGTTCACTAACCACAACAAGACTGTTCGAAGTGGTTACAACTACGGGTGACCCGGTCGCTGCCGCGGCCGTCGCCGCAGGAGCTGCCGTGGACGATGGAGTTTGAACCGTCGACGGTGTTGCTTTTGTTGTTGTCGTCGTTGCCGTCGTCATCATCATCGCCGACGACGACGCTACTGCTGCTGCTGCCGCTTTTGAATCGGCAGCGAGTTTGGGCTTTTCGTCGGTCTCTTCATCGAGAACGACTGTGTTTCCTCTCTTGTCATCGCCGGCCGGGACGAATTCGTTGTTGAAGTTGTGCGCCGTAACCGGCTTCGCTATAGACTTGATCAGGGTATCGAGGCGATCTTCTGCATTGTGCATGTCGAGATTCTTCATGGGAGGAACCACGACCGCTGGAACTTTAATTGGACCTTTTCCATAGCGATTTTCGGATTTGCTCGCCGAGCAGGAAGACGCCGCCCCGTCCGTGGTCGCTGGCCCGCCACCATTGTTATTGCTGCTGCTGCCGCCGCCGCCGCTGTTGCTATTATTGTTGTTGTTGTTGTTGTTGTTATTTTGTTGATGATTATTATTAGCCTTCGGACGACGTGTCGTTGACTGTCTCCGGGAGTATCTCTGCGAAGGTCGTCGCTCGAACTGAACGGTACGGCGAGTTTTGCGAGCGGTTGCCTGGTACTCGGTTTTCCCCGAGTAACGGAACCGCGAGCCCATTCGGAAAAGGTTCTGTCGCATGTTTCTCTGATGCTCGGGCAGAGAGCGTAGTCTGAAGAAGGAATGATGCTCAACGGCGCACTTCCAGAGATTTTTGGCAGCTTTTGGGTTGTACAGTCGGAACACGAATGTATGCTCGCGCTCGTATCCGTCGTCGTCATCTTCGACGACGATGAGAGTGAGCTTCTTATTTCTGAAGTCCAGTTTGGTGATCTTCGGCCAGAAGAACAAGCCGATTTTTGTCTGTTCTTCAAAGACCAGTATGCCGGTCGGTGTCAAGCCAAGCGAATAGTCCCGACCGTCTTTCCCCAAAACGGTGTGCATGTCGACCCCGTACATCTCGAGCCATTTGGCTTTGTTAAGATAATTCAATTCAGCTTGGGCGGAACTCTGACCGCGGAGTTTTCTGAACGAATCGAGGATCTCCATCTCCATTTCCTCGTCTTGCTCAACGCAAAATCTGAACTCCGAAATTAACTCGGGAGTATGCTCCTCCGGATCGTAGTCCCCGAGCTCCGACTGCAAGGAGTACGCGCTCAACTCGATGTTCGTATCACGGGGACAAGGTAGTTTCCCACTGAGGACGTCTTGCTTCAGTTGAAGGAAGAACAGATAGCGAGTCAATTCTTCCCGGAGCAAATTCGGTTCGGATATGTAGAATTTCACTTTGAGTCTCAGCGTGTAGGGGGGCCCAATTTTCACTTGTTTTTTCACCTGCTTGGTCGGGTCTAGCCAGTGCTGAACGTGGAAAGCATCCGTATACTGGAGACCAAAGTAGTCCTTCTCGATGAGATCGATATTGTAGAAAACCAGCTCCAGCAGCTCGGATCCGAAAGCTTTTTTTGGCAAATCGATACTGATGTCCGACCCGTCCAGCATGACTATTTTACACGGTAAAGAATGCTTCGAGCCAAGCGAACTGCTCGTTTGAGGGTGTTTTCCTCCCCAACGTCTACTCAGGTACCGAAACATCTTCACGATGATTTGCTCTCACTGTACCGATGCTCTGACAGCGCTCTGACTGTGTGTTCCTTGATTTTTGGCACTGTTTAAATCCTGGGGGCGGCGTTCGGCGTCACGTTTCAATCCGACCAACAGAACGTCTGCGGCAGAAGAGGCACCGTAATCCGAAGACACTCTCACATACCAGCTCCACGAAAGTTTCACTACGAGAACTACTGCACGACAGATTTTATTCCTACATCGAGGATCTCATCGATTGCTCCACAGGTCCGAAAGCGCTCTCGGGACGAGAACAAATCGTCGGAGTCACTACCACTGCCAGCACCGGTCGCAGCGCAATTTGGTTCCCTTCGGGCCACAAAAGGTAAATAAACTGTGTCAGACACTGCTTGTGCTCCTCCGTGAGCGCTCCGTGAGCGTAGCTTGTGATTTTTGACTGTTCACGCCCAACTCACAGGTGAGAGGAGGAGGGGCCTCCTCTGTGGACCCGGAATTCGGGTCGTGCGGTCCCACGGAGCCGCGATCTGCTTCCCGCTCGATTCTACCTGAGGTCGAGATGTCGTACGGTGTCACCGGTATCGAGTCTGGAATTAGCGCGTACAGAATGTACGAGCAAGAAAGTGGACAGAACTGAGACAAGTTTAATGGTGGGAGAGTGAAGGCATTCACGCCGCTGATCTTTGCTGAAAGCTCCGGCGCGGTCGGGCGGTCTCTCACACGTCTCCGAACGTGATAATATGAGCACACATTTGTTTACAGTGAAGCCCCGGACATAACGGACACTGTGAGGTACCGGGTCTTCGGTCCCAGCCGAGCCTATGGGATCTCCCATTCAAGTGACTCGGCCCTAGTGGACCAAATAACGGACACTCGGATACAACGGATTTATTCCTCGGTACCGGTCCTTTATCAAGGATCGTGAAATCTTCGTCACAATAATTTCTGCATAATCATTCTGATGGGAGAGGGTATCGTAGGAGCATTCAATCAGCTCTTTTGATTCACTATGGGCCGCTCAAAGGAGACCATGTTCGGATAGAACGGATCTCGCATAAGACGGAGCGTCTTGGCCGGTCCCTGAGAGTCCTTACATCAGAATACATCCGAATTACACTGTACTCACGCTAGTGGACATGATGAGCGATCGTCCAGGAGAGCATGCGCTTTCAATTCAACACGCGCTACTATTTACCGTTTTCTGCGTCCCAAATACGGTCAGCCGGGAAAGACGTACGATTTTTGTCTCCACGTACTTTGAGGAGATACAAATGTGCTCAAGTATCGACGTGTGCCCATATACTGTACTTTCCGGGAACTCAAGGAATTTCTCGGATTGGAAGTTCTTGGAATTTAATCGGGATATAAGAGAGTGAGCCGCGAGAGCGGCATGTGAAAAAATAATTCCGTGCTACACGGCGACCCGGGAGTCCCTCTTCTAAAGATCGAATCCATCTGGAATAGTCTCGACAGTCGCGAGATCTCGGTCAGAGGTCACACCTCGATGGAGGCGTGGGCGTCCCCCGTAAGATTTCCGGCCGTTAACGATGAGTATCCCATACTTATATCGGCACGAGCTCCGTCCGGGTAAACAATGGGCCATTTTGGGCAATACCAGGCAATGGAATATCCATCATGACATGAGACAGAGAGATGAGAAGGTAATGATTCTGCCCGGAACCTAGCATGGCGATGATGCTCCTCTTGGAACTTGGAAAATCTGAGCACCCCAACCTAGAAGCTGCACGACCACAGAAAGTACGGATCACATCAACCGAATGGGAGAATCGGAGACCGATTGTTCGCTGGGATGGCACTCGTTAAAAGAGGCATTCCAAGATGGACTGTCGCAGCGGGAGCACCATACTGCGCTGATAACAGGGGAGCGGGAACTCTGCCGTGGGGAATCCGCGTTTCCGAATTATACTCCCAATCCCCGGGAAAGGCTGAAGTACCTTCGGAGCGTATATTTTGAAGCGTCCTCGAAATCCGTCCGCAGAAACCCAATGGCTCGATTCGTTCCGTGCTGCTGCCTCTGGAGGTGGCCGCTTCGGCAAACAGGTCACGAAGCTGGAATGAGTAAACAGCGCAAGTGTCGAAATAACCCCAAGGGACGCCTCGAGAAAGATGCGCTCCGAGCAGTACCGATCTTTTCCCGTCGGCCATTTTCACGCTCCAATGAAGGAATAGGTCGTAGTTGCTCAAGGAGGGAACGAACCCCTCATTCGACCTGACGCGCAATTTCAGACCAACGTGTCGCAATGCTCAGCCCAGCGGACACAACAGAAGTCGCAGGCGACGTTTGCACTTCTGAACTTTTCCTTGCGGAGGAGCGCCGGGTCGTGGGCGCAATTCATCAGATCTTCGCTTTCCGGTGGCTCTGTTTCTCCTCGAGCGAGCCACGGAGGCGCGTAATGAGACGGCTCGAGCTGAATTAGATTTTTTTGAAGCAATAGAGTCGGCTTGTCAATTCACTAGACGGGAGACAATGTGACAGGACTCGGAGGAGAGGTCGAACGACGTCGGAACCGCCAAGGGTTTCTGCGCGCCCCGACGCGAGGTTGCCCATCTCCCGTTCCCGACTATATCCGAATAAGGCCCGCTGTCGCCGGGAATCATTTTTGGAGTTTCGATTCAAAAACACTGGACAGCATATGCCTGCTTTGGTCATACTGATAAATGACTTTCCCCGCAGGCGATCGAGATTAATGCGATGCCTTGTAGCATGTTCGAGGGTCTATAAATCACATCACGTACGAGCACTGAGTAAACTCAAACTTTTTCAGTGAATAGCGGCGACGTTTGGAACACAGGCCACTTTGAGGGAGCACATTTTCGTTTTGGGCGAATACGCTGGCGATCCTGCGGGGAATGGACTTGGCAGAAGTCGAAAATCTTTCAGCATCTGACGGAGCAAATACGGAATCTCGATTTCGCTCTGCCCACCCGGAAGAGTGTTTGGGAGACCGGAACGAAACGATTCCGATCCTCCAGAATTGGGGAGCCCCTGTCACGAATGGCATCAACTTGATGCCATCAAAAGCACTCAGCCTCTCGTCGAGAAGGACAAACGAAAATTCGCTTTTTCGCAACTGACCCGCGTTGGATTCAACAATAAGTCTACAATGATTGTATGGAGAAAAGTGTATATTCACGTAATCGGCACGCTGTTGGCTCCCTCGGATCAACGGCCGGTCTCTGCCTCGAGTAGTTCGAGACCTCCGGGTTTCGGCGAAGTCATTGTCAGGGAGAGATTCGCTTGGATCGTGTCTGGACTGCTTCTCTGAGTTTCGGTCTTTCCGCGGACGATACCCATCTTGCGATTACGATACAGATTGCAGGGCCTGATATGAGTTGCCAGGCTACGAGGCTGAACAAATTGGCGCAGCTCCCTGAGATGTTCTCGAATGAGGGTTTCTCAGAGCCGACAGGAGCGCTCATCGGTAGGTGAAATTGTCAACATCGACATGCGGTGAGCGGTGAACGGTGATTGATTGGTGTCGTCGCCGAATCGATCGATTGATTTCTGCCTCGCCGGAGAGAACTCCTCCGCGTAGAAGACGGTCGGAAATATCATATTACACACCAAGAAAAGGGGGGGGCGGCTGGCTCAAGGAAGGCCATGACGTTTCCTCTCGATCCCGGGGTTTCGGCCGAGCCGAGACATCATTCGAGCTCTACATTAGCGAGAAAGCTTCGATATCGTACGGGATCAACTTACAGAGAGGTCAGGATTCAGGATGCTCGCGCACCGTACATTTCTCGTATCGGTCATTATAATGAAAGTGGTCGATATCTTTCGGTACAAGCGTGCGGGTGAAATCGAACCTCCTGACGACGAGCAATACGTATACTTAGCTCAAGGCCTGCCAACTTCCGCCGTGACACAGACGACCACCGATGTCAAACAGTCGATGCATAAACTCACTTCAAGTTCTACTCAATCAATGAGGTTGGCAAACAGGAGGCTACCCGATGCGACGCACTCAGGCAGCCCGTCGTAGATAATCTAATCTGCATAGAGATTCGAGGACTGCGACTCTGAAAGCCAGATTCTTCCGCATCTTCGGAGTGGAGCGATTGATCTGAACGCCAGGACGCACGAAGAGGAATCGTGGGTAGAGAAGGTCGCAATCACTGCGGTGAGTGTCGAAATGCCGAGAAGCACAATGAGTACACGTTTAATACCTAGGTAAGGATCGTGGGTTTTGGTTCGCGCTGACACATCGAAGATTACTGAATCGCTAGACGCACCAGGATCGGATCAATCTTTGGACGATTTCACTAAATGGAATTCCTGATTCGATTGACATCGCTCTCGAGTCGATCAGCTCAAATCTATGCAGCACTATCGAGCATTCCGAAGTCATTGTCGGAATGCATCATGCAGGCACTATTCATAATACTTGGACTGGCAGATGTTTAGCGCAAAAACTAACGTTTTCAGCGGCGGACCGGAAGGGGTCGAGGCGAGTCACTCGCGCCGGTCAGTCTCCTTCCAGCGGCTGGCGCTCCGGAGAACTTCATTGCGAATCAACACAGGAGGAATTGAATGCACCCATGATGATCTCAACGGCACGGCGGCGTCCACGAAGAAATCATCCAGCAGTGCTCGGAGGGAGTCCGGTGGTGTTTACGAGCGTCATGAGCCCGATCGTTCAGACGACGCGTCGTCGTTCACGGAGACGTTCTACGGAGACTACACCTTAATCTCTCCGTTCCCCGTGTTCTTCCGCGTGATACTCTTGCATTACGCGGCTTCATCTGTCGAAGGTTCTGGGAAGAAGCACAGCCAGCAGTCTGAAACTCGCGAAATTCAAGAGCGCAGAGCTCAATGAGCTATCCTCGAGTCTCTAGTCACCATTGCTGCCAACGGAAAAGCTAGATGGCGCCTTCAGCGGGAATTACATTTGGCTGTTCGAATCGGGGGCCGATAACTAATCTCGACCTTATAGCTCGACCCTGGATAGCGCTTCAGATAATGTTCCATGGATACGAGAAGCCAGCTTTCGGATTCTCCACGCTGAGAGCTTAGTACGGGGAGGTAGGCTGACCTTCATCAAATAGACGATAATAATCGGCTGCAGCTTGACGACGGAAGCCATTACAGAGTCCCTCGTCGTTCAGATAGCGCTCCAGTCTCTGAAAATCGTCGAAAAGAGCGCTACGCGGGAGACCTCTTACAGGCTCGCTGTTCCGATGCCACCGTCGATCCGACATGAGTATTCCCCTACTAGTATTTTCACCGGGGAGCCTGCGGATCATGAGGCCAAGCTCCAGATGAGACACTGTCTTAGGCTTATGCGATAGGAGGTACGCGGATGGGGGACAATTAGGAATGGAATCCTCGGATGGATGCCCACTGGACCCGGATTTTGAATACAGGCTCTCGCCAGCTGCGGAGAACATATGCCACATATCTTCATACACCTATGTACCTATCTATATGGATGAACATATATTTTTGGATACTCAGTGCATCTGACCGGTCAAAGCCGAAGGAATCTTGAACACCTAGCACACCGGATCTGGATCCGTTGGATAACCTGGTGTCGACTGGTAGCGTCAGGTCTAGCCTCCGTGTGCCGACACCCGAGGGACGCTGGACGTGACGATACGACAAAGATGAGGTTTTGGAGGCAAAGATAACTCCTATTCTGGGTTCGGAGGGTCCAGGTGGGTTGAGCTATGAAAAAAGAAAAGAAAGAAAAACATAGAAAAAAAAACGAAAACATGACTTGACGATTCGACGTTGAAAGGAAGCGGGCGTGAGGAAGATGGGGAGCAATGACCGAAGGGAACCGAAACGCAGCTGGGATTTCCGTCGGAATACAAGGTCGGAAGCCTCCACCTCAATTCCCCGATGATGGCGGACGAGCCATTAATGAGCCTCGTTGAGTGCTGCCGAAGGAATGTTTGTCATGCAAATACGTCTCGAGCTCTCGTCTTTCATGAGGGAAAAAGCATTCGTCGCGGATAACCATCTTGTCCTCGTTTGCACATGATGAACGGACGTTACGCGAGAAACTCGGCCCTAAGAGGGTTGCCATGATTCATGCTCTCCTGTGAAGTTCCCAAGGTGCCCACCACATACACCTAGTCCTATCCATCATCAATCATCAGTCCACGCTTCCACCTCTTGCTTTACGCTCCAAAGCTCCAGAAATCTTGCGTCTTTTCCGTGATGGAGTCCGTGATGCTGTGATATCGCTCTGGGTATTCCCCTCTTGTCTATAGGCTCCGTGGGAAGCCTAATTCTCTCCTGAGATCGTCCGTACACTAATCTCAAGCCGGTCAACGTTTTTGCAGCGACTCGACTTTCTTCCGGGGCGGCTTCTCGAAAAACGTCTCGCTCGAGTTCAGGCCCTCCGGCCTGGAGAGACGGGAATCGCGTAAGCATTGTTTGGAAATTCAGAAGCGGGGCGAAATTCTCGTGGGGCTATTTCGCGATTCGAGAATCTGTCATTGGATGAGAGGGCATCAGACAAGCGGGTCGTTACTCTGCCCGTGAAGGAGGCCGACCGATCGGCTTCGGAGGAGACGACATCAGGCCGAGTTTCCGCGAAAACCCGTTTCGGTGGATTCCACTTTGTCCAGTGATCGGAATTACGCGTTGCGATGGAATGTGAGCTGTACCGCAGAGGCCCAAATCGACACGTTGGCGGGACGCTCATCTGTTGTCTGACGCACAATGAACTCGTGCGCTCAAGTACCTCCCTGGAATGCAATAACTCGCGAATGGAGGTGACGGAAACCTCATTTTCAAGTTTCGAAGAAGTTTTGATTAATCTCCGTCTCCATGTATCGGGATCGAGAGGTAAGCAGAGCCTACTAAGAGTTTTCGGGCGCTGTACCGCCCCGAAACTTCATCGAGAGCCCAAGTATTCACTGTTCTGAAGACGTGGTTCTCGAGCTAGAAATATCCACGAGGAAAACCCCCTCAGTCACTCTTGATCCGAAAACGGTGCTCGACGAGACGTCAGTTTTTTCTCCGGACCGAGAATTTTTTTTCCGGGCTTCGCGTAGCAAAAGCAGCAAATCAGGGAATGACGCTCCAAAGCTCCCGAAATCTCCCCTGCCATAACAAAATGAAGCCTGTCCCCCGGCACCTAGTAGATGATGGATTCTCCTCCTTGGAATCACTTTGTGGAGTACAGGTTTCCGCGAAAACTCACAAATACGCTGATCCCACCGACCACCTTTGGGTCGGAATCGACTGGGGCGGAAGGCACCGATTGCTTGAGCTCAATCTCCCAGGCTTCGTATCCACCGCGTTGCTATCTAACTTCCTCTCTCCCTGAAACGTCGAGCTCGTTCGTGCCTCGCGGCAGGTTGGGCCATGCTCCCGTAACCGATCTCGAAAACATTTAATCATCGCGGTCCTATTCAGTCGAGCGTGAGAGAGAACCGTGAATTCCTGCTCGCGTTCGATTCGTCATCGATTCTTCAAGGCAGTCGCCGGAACTAATCTCCGGAGAGTTGCCGATGCCGCTTCCGGCAAGCCGAAAAAATTCGGGGCTGAAATAGGGACTCGAGGCGATTCGAGGGCTATCTCCCGGGTTTTGTTCCTCACAAGGGATTCCATCTTACTGTTGGATTGACCCAAAGAATCACCGTCCAGGTCTCGAAACACCGCTCGGATCTGCAAGCGTACTTATCCATGCGTCCGCGGGTTTCTCAACTGATTCGGATATTCCTTCGCTATAGAGAGGCTCTCACTGATCTGTCGAAATAGGTATCTGGGATCGCCAATCAAACGGATCCCTGACCGGGGGAAGAGCTCGGTCACCATGAGCACTAAGCAAGCCCCGCGCTCGATTGCTGTTCTCTGATATGCGTTGGTACACACATATTACGCCCCTGTGAGGTGTGAGCTCGACTGCTAGCTGTTCTGCTTCATCTTGGAAGCACTGATGTGGTGGTCATGATTTGTGTTCTGTCTGGTTTTCGCTTGCAAATCGTTGTTGATGCCACAGCTTGTACGCCGTCGGATCCATCTGTCATCACGGAGGCAATGCTATTGTCTGCTGCACGCTATAATTACCTGCGCCCTCCATTCCGCTTTCCGCACAGCTTCCTCAAAGGGGGGATCTTCGGCAACTCTTTTAGACTTTCACATCGGACGGTATCTCCTGAATATCCCTGGAAGTCGTAGCACAGAGGAGGATGTACATCGGAGCAAATCGGAAGGAAAAAGCCTTCACGATGAGAATATTTTGATTTTGCTCGGGGAATATACATACAATATACATATCTCGCCCAAGAATATTTGGATTCCGCGGGTTCGGGCAACTCATGTCTAGGCGGGGCTATTTCCTCGTGCTCGAGAGAAGCTCATGCGGATTTCATCGTTCGATAAGGCGGTGGGGTGGCGAGAACTACGATGAGGATTTTTCGTCTTCAAACAATGTATGGAAATTGATTCGATTTCTCCATCGCGGTGTTCGATATTCAGTACGGAGGGTCGGTGGGCATCGTGCAACCGGTCGAGTCATGCCTACGAGCTCTTCCCGCCGCCAGAGTCGAGGACTAATGAAGAATGTCTGTCTACGGGCTCATGCCCGGTAGCTCCGAGACGTACCCGTGCACGGAAGCGAGGGGCTTCATCATACGTGAGCTCTCTCATCTAAGGGATCTAATATACAGTCCTGGGAACTCTACGGCATTTTTCCGGAATCGGAAGTGCTTTAATGAGAAAGCACGTCAAGCGGGCCACCCCCTCCGAATCATTTATTTCCACATTATTCGACACAGATGCTTCCATATAAAACAGATCCCGGACGGATGAATATGGGTCTCCAAGTCTCGGCATTGGGGGTACCAGAGGTTCTTCTCGTCCATGGAGCTTCTCCGGTCGCAAAGCCGCCCGGAGAAAAGGTATGAGCGGTATATACATTACTTCTTCGACACAGTTTACAATTTACATGCGCGGAATTATACAGAGAGGGAAGAGGAACGATGGTGCTTAATGGCTACCGTCGGTCATGATAGTTGAGCGGAGCATCGTCGCTCCAATTGTACTGCGTCTGGTGTCCGGTCTCCCGTGATGATCCGATCTGATATTATCCTCTTTGAGTTCAGAGCAACTTTCCGAGCGCTCGCTCGTAGCGTGAGATTCGCTTGCCCGAAAAGATTCCGCTTGAGGGCGTGACAGAGATCGACGGAGAGTGGGGTCCAAGCACAAAGTTCAGCGTGGCGCCCTTGGAGAGTCGGTTTCTCTCACTCCTATACAGATGCGGATGATATCATTCATCCATTTCGGGGCTGGTTATACTCTGCGAATCATCACTCCTCGGGAAAAGTCCGCGGTAAGCCATCGAGGGCCCTGATGTCCGATTCACAGAGATAAATGTGAAACTGGAGTGGGAGTCGACGAAGACATTGACGAAGTTCCCTTAGCTCGCCTCCTATGTGGGGAGTCCGCCTGCTCTGCTATAGGCAGATTCAAATCTTTTTCGGATCGTGGTCCCCCTTGTGGGACGGGCAGCAAACTTCAGTTTCAGCGGTCGGACACATTTTCTTGTGGTGGCCTCGATTGAACTGTGTGCGTAGACGAACCGAAGCTTGGGAGCTCTCGAAGGCGTTTTGCCGGCCGGAGAAAAGGGCTCTGAAGCCCCTCCTGTATCTGCAAGGGAGGGGAATCGTAGGTCCAAAGAATATGGTTGAGCAGCAAGTCGGGAACTTGCCCGAATCCGGAGCGGATCAAGTAAAACTCTGTTCCGAGTAATTCATTCCTCTAGAAGTATCGAGAGCGGAGGAATCGCGCGCGTATGTGCGCAAATGGAACATCCCGGGTGAAAATTTAACTCAGAACGATGTATGTGATGAGTGATGAGAATCCCCTCTCCGGAACGCCAGAGAAGAATTTCGATAAATCTCGTCAAAGCATTCGAATGAATGTGCGTCGAGCTTTTGATCGATCATCTCCCGAGAGGCGAAATCCCCATTGTCAATGCTCCTCAAAATGATGAATTCTTCAGAGTTGACGCAGTATTTATGTGAATCCTGATACTATATGTACATGTACATCCTACATGTACATCCTCGGCGAAGCCCTGAGAGCTCGAGCGAGAACATCGATCGGGACACCGAGCGAGCCCCCGCATCCTCCGAGGATCGATTCGAGGAACAAAAACCGAGATCCCATTTGAGATGACTTACTCACCTTTTATTGAACAAGCCGTAGAGGATCGGATTGATGCAAGAATTCGTCATCCCAAGCCATTGTGAGAACGAGAAGGCTATCTGAAGCATGGCAGCGACCTGGAAGTTTGGCGGAGTTAGAGATCGCGTTTGATTCAATATATTATACATTTACAGTCAACTTAGTTAGACTGCACTGAAGCACAGGGCGGGGCTTCAATTCGCGAGACCGAATAGAGCCTGGACTACAAGGCAATACACAGAAGTCGCATTCCTATGAAGGACCCATCGCGGCATGGAGGAATAGCGAAGGATTCGAGGAATCGAAAGGCATCAGCGCTTGACAGATCGCTAGAGATGATTACGCGGTCGCAGCGACTGTCGGGCCATCCGTTAACATCGAAGGATGCCAGTTCCGCTTGCGAAGCTGACATACACGTCGTAAAAGCCATGATTCGAACGGTTTTTTGTGATAAATGACTCGCGGCATATTCGGCTCGGAGATTTCCTGCGCGGGGACTCAGAAAAAGTTTTTCCCTAGGAAAACACCCATCAGCGGCCGATCGACAGCATCCAACAGAGAGCTCCCCCCTCGGTAGGAATCGATTCCGTAGCTCATCGTATCTTTCGTTCCTCCCGGGCGAGGAACGATTTTGGAGATCTTGTGGAATGTCTGTACGTATGTACTTCCCATCACCGACTCCCTCAAAGATGTCGGCCAGACAAATGCGATGTTTCTCGTATCTGATAGACGGCACTGATTCCGCTGAAACTCATTGCCTCGACAGCAACGCTCCAGCAAGCCTCACGCTAAACGCGAGATCAAAAACCAGATCAAAGCTATCCATGCTTTCGGAAATCCCTTGCGGGGAATTCAAATATTCGGGTTCTGCTGGAGCGCGCATACCGCAGCGCCTTCGTGTGGCCGCGAACAAACCTCTGAATTCTCTCCCCACTCTGACTAACCTTCTGATTACTTGGAGATCCACAGAATAAAAAATAGGCGTGTATTGCATACAAGGGACCCCAAGACACGAAGAACGTAGAAACAACGCCCAGCATCATTCGGACGACCTTGAGCTTTGACCGTTGCATCAGTTGCTCCTGAAAATAAAATCAATCCTCGGATGTGACTCGGTCTCGTCGAAGGAGGGTGGAGCTGAAGCTGGCTGGACAGATGTGGATTTACCTTGTTGTGATCGAAAGATGTCTTTGTCAACGTCTCACCGGGGATAGCTCGGCGCCAGACTGTCAGATAGATAAGTAAATAACTGGCCGTTATCACAAAAAGTGGGAGGAAATAGCATCCGGCGAATAGAACCACCGAGCTGAAGATGATCCTGAACTCCTGTGGACGATGAAGCAATTTCAATAACACCGACAAGAGTTAGATGGATGTGATAATATTGAATGCGGTCGAAGAGGATCCTGAGGATAGCGAACGTACTTCTGAGGGGAAGTTGTCCACGCAGCTGGTCAACTCTGAATTCCCGTATCTCTCTAAGCCTTGATAGATGAGGATAGGAGACATTATGGCCAAGGAGACGGTCCAAATGAGGGCGACAACCTTCCAAACTCCATACTGAGGCATCTGCCTCCTCAGGGAACCTGAGCAAATCGCAACACACCTGGGAGAATTGCATCTTTATAAGTACCAGTAATCGTCCAATCAGGAGAGGTCGGTTGTGCCACGAGACTCCGATCGTGCGTGACGATTCTCTTCCCATTCGGCATCGTTACCTTTTCCCAGAGGGAATCGTTCACGTTGATATATCGGATGTGGCCACATCATTATCGGAGAAAATCTCGCTGAATAATAATTTTTCGCCTCCCGTTGAAAAACCACTGGCCTTTCTGATTTCTCTCTCGATTCCCGGAAACTCTCCCGACTCGAAAATTGCTCCGGAAGCTCCCGAAGAGGCTCTCATTTGTCCGGAAAACGAGGCGACGGAAGTTCTGCTCAGCATAGAATGCAGTCATCTCTGGTTGGCTCGTATGCCTACTCAATCCGCCATTGTTGCCCAGCGCCGGCGCAGTCGACGAGAATCACTTTCTCTTCACAGTCCTCGTCGAGGGAGCTCCCAGTAGCTCCGAGACTCCATCGGAGAAAGGCCAGAACAAAGACGGTCGGAGCAATTAATTCACCGAACATGCGATGATAAATTGTATTCTGAGCTTGAATGTCTGGATGGATCTTGACTCTCACGCACGATTACCGGGGCCCAGAGATGTACGCGTACGATGCGGGGTGGTTGAGATGTTGCACAAAATGATAGTTGGTCTAGGGGAGGCTATGCTTGTGTTCTAGCTCGTTAGATCGCACGCTCGACCAGCAGCGCTCGCCGGGGACCGCGGGAGCCAATGCCGCCCAAGGATGCCGCGGTAGGCAATGATCACTCACGAAGAAGAAGTGAGACGCACTATCCCACTCGCTCCTCGCAGCTCGACAGCACGGTATCCGCGAACGCTCCGTCAGTGGAACGACAGGTCAACGGGAGGAATGAGACGATGTGACATGATCCTGCGCTTTTCGAGCCGGTGGTCGCACGAAATCCCGGTTTCTGAGGCGGTCCCACGTGTGCCGCCGCTCTCAGTCTGCGGACACCGCCGATACAGCCCAGGACCGCCCGAGTTCGTACGCTGTGTTTCGTTTAGCGATAGTCGATTACTGCCGTACCATTATTTGTGTGTATGTCTCTCTCGTGGTAATGCTGTTGCGTGTGCTAATCCCGCGGAGTAATGGTAGAAGTGTGCTCTATCGGTCTCCCTCGACAACAAGAACCAGGAATCCACTGGATTCGTATTACCTACCCATATCCCCCCCTCAAATCAAGGTACTGAGGCGATTGCCTACGTCATCGCTCTTAGCTCATTCGAGACTGCAGAGACGGATATTTAGGAATAATAATTCATAGGACCTTCACCATGCGTAGGATTCTGAGCCACATTGTGACAGAACTCCTCCCGTGGTCAGGCACGGGTCGTGCAAGACTGGTCGTAAGCTTATATAACTTTGGAGTTATCGGATCCCCTTGATTTTCTCTCGTGAGTACACTCGACCACGTTGAAGAATCCTGAGCCCTCCGATGGGCCGCTTCCTTTACCATGCGGACGAAGGCGGATTCAGTCCCTGTCACGTTCACGCCTTGCCGACGCCTGCGCCTTATGTAGCGAACTTTTTCCAGAGAGAATTTGATAATAGGTTTCCCGCTGAGCTCCGGAACCTGGTCGAGGATGGATATAGTGTGAGCCCTGTTCCCTGTTTCCCCGGTGATCGGTGATGGGGAGTTTTTTGGAGGAAAAAACTAGCTCGGAGAGCTCACTGCCAGGAGCTGATTTCATGCTAAAGTGCTGCGGGTAAGCCTGGAACGGAATCCCTCCGTCTGTCCACGCTCTCCGGGAGCGGCCTAATTGAACTAATGTCCCCTGACTTTCTAATCGTTTGACCGGAAGTTGAAGCATCGCAGAACAGGGCCGAATCAAATTTTTCATGTAGAATTATTCAAAGCACTTCTCCGTTCTGATGAATTGTCCCGTGCGGGGGACACTCCGAAATAGCTTGTCCGGATGCGTGACAGGAACTGATGTGAAAACATCCATCCAGCCTTGAGGAAAAGTATAGAGTATCTCTGAACTCCCCAGAGGGAGGAGAAAGGCGATGTCCGAAGGAATCTTCGGACCCGACGAACATCTCAAGCCACCATGAGGTATCGAAATTATGGAATACTTTTGTCATGCTTGACATCTCTTTCCCGCTGTGCAGTTATAGGAAATCGTTGAACGAGAAAGAAAGAAAGGAAGAATACCCTATGTCCTATGGGAAGCTGTTCGACTTGAATGAATGAATTAACTTTGGATTTATTATCAGAGAATTGACTTAATTTAAATTGAGAGTTCGGAGAAGGCTAGCCACCCAGGAAACCAAGTTCCCCGAGGGCCCCCGACTGGAAGACTCCTCCCGCGATGAGTCTCGCGTTGCCTCGCTGTACCTCGATGGCGATTCGTTGTCGAATGAAAACGATCGCTCGAGGATTCCCGTCTCTGCACTCGATTCTCCTTCCAATTTCCTTCACGAACTTGAGGGCGTCGCCTCCCCTTACACCCGTGGACTCAATCACGAAAGGAATCATCAAGAACTCGCCGCGGAGCGACTCATACTTGGCCCGTTTGTCCTGCTCTCCTCTGGACGCCACCGCTCGCACGTTGCGAGCGACGAATGAATGAATGAATGAATGACACCTTTATTGTTAACAAACGAAAAGGGGGGGGTGTTTTTAGCTAGACTGTCTGTGCGTTGGTTTGGCATGTAGCTTCCTCGCTATACGCCAAGCAAATTGGTGATTTACACGTTCGGTTCGAGCAATGGCTTTGGCTAGGATGGTGATTTCACTCCGGAGAGGGTTCGGAGATTGATTCAGAAAGTGGCCTAGTAAGTTGGCACGTTTGAGTAATACTTCATCGATACTATCGATTATAATTATTATTAGCTTACCGCATGGTTCCTCTCTCGCGGGAGGGCCTGGCGGGGTATCCGCGAAAGGATATTCCTCGCCGCCCATCATCGTCCCCGCAGTAGCCTCGCAGCGAACAAGCGACTTTGTCCGCCCAAGTTTCGAGGGACTATCGATTGCTCCTTATGTTCGCATAGCACCGCTGATGCGGGACGTAGCGAGCGACGCGCAATCAGAGACACTCGAACGAAGACGCACAGCGTTTCGGAAGGAGCACACGTCTCCGGAAGGGATGCCTCCAGGAAACGTCTCAATCATTCCGTGTCATCGAACGATGAACTGGGACAACAAGGAGCGAACGATCGCCTTCCGAACTTGCGCAAGGCGCAAAAAATGCTCGAGGATGCAAATGCGCGGAGAGTCGAGAGAATCACATTCCTCTGTGCCAACGAGGGAACTCGGCCACGACGGAACCGACAGGCTCTCAACAGTTCTCATGGCAACAGCAGTGGGAGACGTGATCACGCCGACGTGCGACGCAGATTCTCAGACCACATATTTTCGGAGAGGTTTCGGGAGACAATTATTTCCGAGAGAAGATTCTTTGTTTTGTGAAATTGCTCGCTCGCGAATGGACGGAATTCTAGACCGATGCCGTAGTTCCTGATCCGAACGCAAAACGACGGCTCTCGCGCATCGGCTCGGATCTGTCTTCATTCGGTTCTTGAAGATGACCGCTTGGATATCTTCATTATCTCCCTCACGACGACGATTGCCGAGCGTTTGAACGAAGATGCTTTGTGGAATTCGAAGAGGTTGAAAAAGTGATGCAGTGCTTCCGGAAATGCGATCCGTTCTTTCTCGGACAGTGGAATATCCGTCGTGGTTGCGCCATCCAGCGATCGCTCCAACTCCCTAACAATCGCTCGAACGTTCCAACGCCGGCGTCGCGAAATCGAGTTTCAGAAATCGAGGCAACGACAGGCTGAAAGTATTGACTGACGTCTTTGGAAGAAAAAAACTCGAACTCCTTCCCGCTCCCAAGATTGCACTCGATCGAGCTCGAAGGGTATTGCGCGTGTATATCGGAAGGGTAGGCTCGTTATCGCGGAAACTCTACCTGCGATTGAATGATATTCACACTTGTCTTCAGTCGATCAATCATACGCGGAGTCTAAATGAAAGCTGTAGCATTAGTGATTTCCAGCGTGCATGGTCCAGCAGCCTCAGCTCTGCAAACGATGAGCCTCGATCGACGACACCACTAATGGATTGCCCACTCGGAACACACCGAGCGAATCGTAGGTACCTGCATGAGTACTAAAAGAAGCTCGTTCAGCGGTCTAGTGATGTGTCGAAAAACTTCCAGGAGACCGCGCAGCTGCAATCGCAGAATCCCGTACGGCGCATACGTCATCGGTCGAGCGCTCTCTCTCGACAGGCTATCACCTCGCGCGACACTTCTTGTGATCGTGAGATGTTCCGATGCTGCGGCTATGAAGATTGATACTATGCTCCGCGGATCTCGTGATTCCAAACGGAGATCGTTGCGTGGGGGGGGAACATCACCGGAGGACGCCAGATGACGCAGGAATATCCCCTTAGGATTCGAGAGCTGGAGAATAAGCCTCGGGAACTCGCATGATCAGCTCGCTCCCCAGGTCTCCCCATACAGACGAGATTAGCCCCTCCCCCCAAAAGAAAACCCCGCCCCGCCCGGAATCAGTGGAAAACCTGAACGTGCATGTTCTACGAGGGGAGCAGGCATCCGTGTACTCCAACCGGGCCTCTGTGATCAATGATCAAGATTACAAATCAATCAACCGAGAATACTGGGGAGAGAGAGTGTCACCGGAGAGAAGCAATACGAGGATAGGGTGGGAAAACTCAAGGCATCCGTGATTTCAAAATCCCTCGACCCTGCAAGTCGAATGGAGAGGCACTCTGACTGCTTCCTACCGTCAGAGGGAGATTAGTGATTCATCAGACAGCCTGTGTCGGATGGGAGCTATATCGGCTTTTTACGCGCGAAATTCATCTTCCATCCAATTTCTGTCCGGTGGAACAATAATCGAGGCTCCCAGAAGGGGCAGATCGAAGTCTCGTTCAGCTCGAATGGTCTATCCAAGGACTTCTCCTCCAAGCAACCGAGCTCTGCGACGTCAAGCCGGAAAACTCACGTATACTCACACCCGACGCACGTCTCAAGGTCCCAAACAGGGGTCTGGCGACCGTCTCTTTCGCAGCTGGATGAGCTAACGATTTCGGAGCAACAGAGCGGAGTGAGCAGAACCGTAAACGGCGGACTTAGCGGACAGGTTGTTTCGTGGAGAGCTCACTTTCATCGTGAGGGCTTTCTTTATGTGAGTTATTTCACTCTAGGGACATATGGTAGAGGCGTGTTGCTTCACATTGATGAACTTTCAGGCGCTTACGCAGTAAAAGACCACAGGCCGGGCCTGTCTGCGCCCTCCCGAGCTCCTCTCCTCTTTCACGACCCCCTTATTGCCTTTCGACCCCAAAGTTCTGCTCGTCAGCCATCGGAAATTTCATTCGGCGCGGGGGCGTGTCGGCTCGCGTCGCCAACCGAGATCATCATCATCATCATCATTCTGGGGCTATCTCTGCTATTCCGAGATTTTCCCCTTGAGATCGAGCCTGAGCGGAGCCTCAGCGAGCTTCGTGGAGGCCAGTCCGAATCGATGTGTGACTCAATGTGCGAGATACCATCATTCATCATTTGACAATCATCGAGACCTCGCTCCTTTCGAGTTGAACCTCATGCGGCTTTTCGGCATGCCTAATGGGACGGCGACGATAGATTTCTCATTGAGGGATGTTCGTTCGTAACACAATGGGTCTAATCTAATGGGTCTTAGACTAAACCTGTCAGCCACTTGGTAGGCCGAGAGCGCAGAGATCGCTTCCCTTCCCCGAAAAGAGTCCTGCATCAAGCCGCTGGACTGGGCTTCGCTACTACGTCAGGGAGTCTTCCGTGATGAGTGCGACGGATCGCTGATGCTTGCCGCGAGCAAGAGTACGGCGGTCTGTTACCTTGAGCGGGTGTTATAACCCTCCGAGACTGCAGGGGACCCGAGTATACACGTAGACAGATAGGCATTGGAGTACTCTGCCGCCTGAATTTTTCTAGAGGGGACCGCTTGCGAGCAACGCTAGCGTGAACGTATACTCACCGGTCAACCGAAATCGCCACCAGTGTTTGGATGGAAGCGGAAACAGTGACGGCTTGAAGGTAAGAAGTCACCTTACATGCCCATAATCCGAGCTTCCAAGCTGAAAGAGAAAATATTTTACAAGGAAACCATCGATTTCCGGTGCTAGCCGCACGGTGGCGTGTCGACGATTCGCCTCCTGGCGGAGGGGAATCTCGGTGTAGGAGGGCAAAGTCGAGAATTCAGAATAAATCCGAGCCTTCCCAAAACCTATCCCACAACCCAGCCTTCCCAACCCAGACCGGTATGCATTTATACTTGAACATGGGGAGTGAATTCAGGCGAACCCCTGACCTTGATGGAGTGATAATAATGGAAATAAGGAGCTACATATGTTTACAGCCTCAAAGTGAGAGCTTCTGTCTGTGAAAAAGTTCAACTCGACAATGAGTGAACATTCTCGATCCGAGAGATGGGCCCATGAGAAAGGCGGAGGAGGACTGGACCCGAGGGACTCGCGACCCGCAAATGTGTTTGTTCACCATTCACCGACCGGACGTGATGATGGCCCATCTCTGACTGGGGCCTTGAAGCTGTTCTCGCTATGCAACGACATGAGACAGAAGATTCGGGCTGACGGCTGGCTTTACAGCGCCTATTTTCCGCCGGGCGCATGACCCGCGCCGAGATCTCGGGCTTTCGCCGTTTTCTAGAATTTCGCTCCAATTGATCGAGATCGAGATCGCATCATTGAGACGTCGACAGGGGATACTCCGCCATCCTCTGCTTCCTCCGCGATCCTTCAGATGGGATCAACACGGAGTCCGAGACTTTTTGTATCGAGCAGATAGTCGGATCCCTGGCCAAGAGGAACCGCTTCATGCTCACCACGAGGTCTCTCATGCCCCATGGAATAGGACATTTGCGTCAACACGATTCGAGCCCCAATGATGGATCCTCTCCCAACTTGCTTCCCAAGAGAGTTTCTTGGGCGAGCTCGATATACGGCTCCTGGAGAGTTGCTTCCCTCAAGGCATTGACCAATGTTTCCCAGCAGGGTGTCATGCATTCTCCGAGTCACGGATTCCTCTGAGGATCTGTCTCGTTGCGGAGTTCCTTGCTCGGCGATAGATGCGCGCGGCTCTCGTGATTCCCACAGAGATCCTCGATCTTCCCTACGAGCTGGAAACCAGCCGAAAACTTGGTCTACGTGACCTCATCAGGCTTCTGATGCGGGTTTCTCACAGCCGGAGATTCGACGACGACTGAATTCGCACGCCGTTCCTTCCAGCGAACCCGGAGTTACGTTCTGCTCAGACGAGTTGGAGCGAAACATTCATTTCCGAGTATCGCCATCATTCAATAATCAGAAATCCTTTATAGCGAAGGTTCCTTCTGTGCGCTTGACAGAATCGACTGTGCCTAATGCTCGAGTCCAGAGAGAGCATCTTTGTTTTCTACGGTCCCGGAGCACAAGGACGCTACTACGTCGAATATTTCCGTCATCGCATGATTTCCGCCAACATCTCAGAGGGAAGCCTTATCGATCACGGTTTTCCGCGAGGTGAGAAAGGCGCGAAACGATGTCAAGGGCGACTCATCGAGAATTCGAGTGCTTTACGATCTAGCAATGCACGTACTGGTCTCGACGGAGCAATTCTCCCGCTGCAGAGCGCGAAATGTCTCAGGAGCACGCGATGATGATTCGATCGAATAAGACGCTTGGAAATCCGGAAGAAGCCACTACGGCTTCCCCTCTCCGACAGGAGCAGAACCGACTTGTAGCGTGCCCAGACGTCTCGGATCATTAGTGGCCGTTTTTATCGAGTCTCCGAAGTCCGGCTCTTCCACGGTGCGCGGGAATGCTATGGGTTGGGGTTCTCGGAAATTCGACATCGATTTTCTCATCGTACCATCGGGCAAAGCACGGTTGTCTCTTGGAAATGATCAAAGCCTCTGGAATAATTGAGTGGGCAGCCCAGTGATTCTGATGGCGGCGTTTTTGGAGCCGCCGTCCGAAACAGGCTGCTTGGATTCTTATTGTTCATCAATCAGTCCCATTTCATTTTCTAGCGCTTGTCTAGCTGCCCACCCGGCAGCAGCCCAGGATCGGAGTTGGAATTGAATCCATCTTCCCTCACAAATTGGTTCTCTAACTCGAAGATGCTGTCGACTTCCCAGTCGGGACTAGAGGAACTCGAACTCAAAGCTTTGGGAACTGCTTGTCGGCCCTAATTCCGCTTTTCGACATCGTAGATCTGCAGTTTCCCATTGCTGCTCATCGGCTGTCACAAGTAGCTGTGTGCAGTCGTTCCGAAAGTCATCGGTGCTCGGTGCACAGCCGGTGTTGAAATCTCTGGAGAACACGTGGTGCATCTGAAGGCTGTCCCGAAAAGTTCGTAAATTGGTCGGCGGCGATTCTCGAGTCTTTCCGCGACCGGTTTCTAATCCGCACTATGTCTTGGCAAGAGCGATTCTGCGCCCCGACAGTGTTGGGTCCCAAGGAGCGTGCTCGAATTGCGGTCGAAACGCCATCCTCCGTGACAATTTTCTCAAATTACTTCAACTTGTCGATGGCGGCGTCCGACGTTCCTGCCCAGAGCTGACTGAGATCATTTTCGAAATGTACGGGAGCCAGGCACAGATTCGAAGATCCCCACCCGGGAGCGGCAAAGTATTCTCTTCTGCACATGATGGAGATTTTCGCAATAGAGACACAATGTTCAGATCAGAAACCGACGACGGACTAGATTTGGTTAACTCCTCGCGATACCGACGGGTGGTCGAGTGGTTAGCGCGTTTGTCACTTCTCGTGCAAACGTGCGTTTCACTTCGTGAAATGCCGCAACGACGCCGCTCGCGCGGGAGGCGGTGTGGGTTCGATCCCTGCTGCCGGAAGAATATTCCTTACGGAAACGCAGGTACTCGGCCTTGATCCGCCTGGGTACATTTGCTCTATGGATCCGTCCTCGGAAGCAATGTGAATAACAGTACCCGGGACGTTAAACCTTGGCTGTGTGGATCAGCCCGAAAAAGTGAACTCCTCGCGATGTGGGAGGAGAAGCGACTCCTTCCCTGATCTGCCCCGCCGACAATGCGCGCAGTGAACGAGTCAGTTAATTTGAGATGTAGAGAGAACCCCAATTATATCTAGCTGGGCTTCCTAGCCGGGAGTGAAGCGGTAGTCCTCCCGGCGTCGGGTACCACGCCGCGTTGTCGTCCACGGAAGGGAGACAAACTCGAATCGAATATCGAGTTGGAGGCTTCGTTCCGGTGCGGCGCGGCGTTGTTCTGAAAAACGACACCTGCGATTCGGGGGGAAACGCGCATGTGAACTACATGTAAAATTGATGACCGCTCGCCTCGATCTATCTTGGATAGCGGTCGTTTTTCGCTCCCAGCTCGGCGATCCTATACAAGGTTATGCTTTCCTTTGGAAAAGGCCATCAGAATCTCACAAGTATATTTTCGCCGTCTTCAATCCGGGTTTACGAAGATGAGTATGTTTTTCGAAAGTCCTCAACCTGACCAAGAAATGGAGCGAGAAATCAGCGTCGGTCAGCTTAGGGTTCGCGAACAACCGAATTTTGAATTTTCGCCACGCCATATCCGAGGACTTGCAGACCGATTGCACATCGTAATTTGCACATCGTGTGATATGAATGTATAACCAGCTGGTATATGCGCGGAGAGGCGAATTAGGATCGCAATATTCATGCTACACGGTCCAGACCCCCCGAATTCTCCACATCCATTCCTGAGCGGAAGAATATAAGTCGGGGTGTATTTGAAAAAAATCCGAAATTCGATTATTCGCGAACTACAAGTTGACTGACGCTAGTACTCCATTAGTCAGGCCCGGGACTCTCAGGAAACCTGCTCATTGCCATAAGCACGCATTGAAGAAGCAAATGTTCTTCGTCAGAGGTGTAGCCTCCTCCCAGGTCGGTATCATTGGGAACTTGGCCATGCTACAGCGACAACTGGACGGATCCGCGTTTACATCGTCTGGCAAGCGAGCGCGCAAAAAGACCGCCGGAAGACGGTGTTGAACGAGTCCAACTGCTTCGCGGAACCCCCCTCGATGGAATCACACGGTTTTCAGCGCCGAACAGGCTGTCGGCCGAGCGCCATGCCAATTCAGACCTCTCTCTCGCCCTGGCCCGGACGCTCTGCTTGGAGGAGGCTGATCCTTAGAAGCCGCGGCTCCGCATAGGGTCTTCGCTCGCTCTCGACTCGGTTTTCGCAGCCGTCGATGAGGAATTCAGAGTATCAGGACCTCGGTTCTCCGTCAGCGTCATCCCCCCGAGTGCCGCGTTGCTAGACGAGCCTCGCACGCGCTTCCGCATTGAAGGATACCCTACCGGCCCCTATCTGCCGTGAATGAGCCCGCAATCTCCGATTGTCACGACCCACGTACACGGAGGCGGTCGAAGACCTCAGCGTTTTGGGAGCAGGGAGCTCCCGCGCCAGCAAATGTCAATAAAAACGAGTCTGCAAGTGATGCGCAGACTGCTCTGACCACTCGGCTATGTGTCGATAAATGATGCCCTGGAATCGAACGATACTCGAAGATTCCGCGAAGCTGCAGATCGTCGGCGCGCTCGCTTCCTTGAATCATGATCCAATGACGATTGAAAGCGATCAAGAGCGAAGACTCCGGGTGTCCGTTCTCCGGCGCGAATCGAGCAGAATACAGCCGAGCCCCGATTCACCAACGTCCCGATATACGAACTTTCAATCCACGAACTCTTCTTCCAGGCGTATTTGCCTCGACCTACGGACCAGGAATCGCGTTGCGAATGATATTTCGGGCGATTCACTCCGACTTATGATCATGGACTCAATTCGCGAAGGATTTTTCCAGGGGTCTCTCTCCACACATCGTGAGATCGACGCATTGACCGCAAGCTTCGCCCCCGATCACGTGACTGAACACTACGCTGCATTATTAACCGTATTGAATATAAATTGTGTTCGGGAAAATTCGACCTCGGTGGTCGTCTTTCATTGTTTGCAACGCATTATTCCCTCCCACATCCACATACATAGAATCCTACGGGGAATAATGATTCGATTTACGAGCTCTCCGATTTATGAGCCGTCGCCTGGCACGAATTAAGTTCGTAAGTCGCGGTTCGACTGTATTCTCTTCTCAAGGTCTGCGGGAAACAAGACCGATCTATGCCGGGTATTCAAGGGCGCACCCGGGCCGAGCGAACGCCTGAGTAATGGGGACAAATGCGTTTGGGGTCCTTACCGGACAGGCCCGGATTTTCCAAGAATCAAACCGACCTCTTATCGATTCGAATGTCCCCAGAGCGTCGGCAGCGTCAGCGTTTTCTCTAGCCATCGTTTCCGAACTTTCTCCGCCAGATATTCCGGTGACAACACACAGTGAAGCCAAGACTGAAATCAGGCAGAAAGCTCGGTCTCCGTCGATTCGTTCTGACACGATCCAGGCCCGTCGTGTCATTGTCATTCAGCGAGACACGTTCAAGAAACGAAAACTATGAAGAATCTGGTCGGAGTGCGCTGCCGCGCGTTTCCGGCCCGTGTTTCCCTGTGCGAGACAAACATACGAGTGCACGGACATGAGTCTGCAGCTCACGTATCCGACAAATCCAAGTAGGCTCCGTCTTACGAAGAAAAGCTCTGGATTCCGGTAAACCCCGAGTGGAGAATTCAACTGAGAGCGACGAGCCTCCCGAGAGATTTCTGGTGAAGTCGTCACGAGCACGGAAGCGGTTTTCTAGGACGTCCGATGTGTTATTGCACGGGATGATCCTTAGATCGGCTTGCGATCGTACACAGGACATCCCCAGTCTTGAGAGCATCCTAAATCGTTAAAGTCCCTCAACCCCCCTCGAGGGATCAGAGGCGATTTCATGAGTTATCCGGGAAACCCGATATCCATTCAACTCCACAAGGAAATCGCAACCTCCTCCGAAAATATTCTTGGATCCATCATTCTTCCCTGCGATAAAGCCATAGAGAGTCCGTAGCTTCCGGACAAACTACAGCGACTCGGATCAGGGAGTGCCGAGCTGTTCCAGAGCCCCCAGAATCCGAACTCTCTTCTTCAAGGGCGGCGGAAGCAGACATAAGTCATTTTGTATCTTCCATGCCAATACGGCCTAGGCTGCCAGACTCTTCCCTCGGTTCCCTCTTCGATTCACGAGAGCTCCAAATTGACCTTTCGAAACCCGATTCGACCCTGGTCTGGACGCTCCAGCGCTTGCCTTACCGCGGGTGATTCCGTATATTCACCGCGTTGGAGGGCAGAACAAAAGCCGGCGACCGAGGATTCTGGTCCGAGATCGGCAAGTGAAAAATCGCCTCTCGATGGAGACTGAAGGCGGAAGTCTATTTATCGAGACATGCCACAACGGCTCCTAACAGACGCCCAGACAAAACCCGAGAGCAGGCTGATACGATGGACCTTTGGTGGGCTCCGCATCGCTAGCTATTTCATGATCCGATAGCAGCTCGGGCTCGAAAATCATCGAGGGCCAACCAAATATGTCCTTTCATGCCTCAGCACCAGGACGCTTGAATATACTGCAGCCGATCGCTCGATCCGTTCAACGACGGAGTCTTTTGAACCTCGATGTAACCTAATGGAGCTCACACAATAGTCGCTCACAGGCGAATTCATTTTCTCCGGATGATGGACTCAGAGAAAACGCAGATGGAGATGACGCAGCCTTGCAGCATGCACCCAGCGTTTTATTTCGGTCCCTAGCTCCTTCACCGCCAGAGCGCATATTCAGAAATAGGGCGCGTATTCAGGAATGGTTCAGGTCTCTGGCGCAATCAATAATATTCGCCGGGAAGGTCAGCCCTATAGCACGTTTAGAACTTGCTGCGACTCCCGCGCCAGGGGGTCATTCCTAGTGGAAGACTGGATCATTCATGTTCCCTCGTAGAGTCGGGACAATTATTAGGTACCATAGGCACCGCTAATCCCGAATTGCTCATCCTCTTAGCGAAAACTCGAAAAATATCGCTCGCGATAGTAAAGACAACAATTGAACTCATCCGCTGAATACTCATAAGATCTCAAATCAATCTCCAACGGTTTGCGAGCGAATTCACTTCTCATCGGCTGCTCCGAGAGATCTTCATTTCGGTATTGCTGCCTCTCTGATTTTTCTGTCTGCGAAAATCGAGCAGCCTAAGAGAGTCTGCCCATCTGACCGAATAATTGCGGTGTGCGAGCATGTCCCGCTGCCACCGTTTTCGATCAGCGAGACTTCGATTCATACTGAGCTCTCGATGTCTGCGCTTGCTCTTGAAAAATATTCTCGGTGCTCCCCTGAGAGTCTGCGTGAGTCATGCGTCACCTTCAAGCTCTCCCTAATCGTCGTCGTACATTTCTCTGTCTAGTGCTCATGGCTCCCGAATTCGACCTCTCCAAGTCGCCCTTTAGCCCTCGGCGTGGGTAATCTTGGAAAACGCCAGACGAACTTCCGCGCTGGCTACGGGACCTCGACGGCCCGAGACGTGTTTCCTCGCATGGCAAGATCGTGCTCTCCCAGCTCGATTGGTCGGTATCGAATCGTCGAATTCCCTGCTTTTTGTGACGCGAATTAGACACGGCGCGATTTCCGTGATAATTGAATTCGAGGTCGAGATCCCCTCCCCCGCGCGAGGACATTTTTTTCGAGTCGAAGAATCGAGCTCCGTCGGAGTGCATCTAAATTTTTGAAAGAATAGAGGAGACCTCTTATGTTAGAGGTACTTCTCGGGATAGCAGTCCGAAAATTGGCGGTCACTCGAAAATGCAATGAATCAGCTCAGCTCGACAACGAAAGCTCCGTCGAGATCCGGAGTGGGCCGCCGAGGCGTGGGCTTCGATCCACAGCGACCTACTCGGCTCTCAATTCAAGTCTCCGCCGAATAAATTCAATAAGCTCTCTGCCTAATAGAATCCAAATCGATTGAGATCGATGAAGGGGAATCACCGATGTAGTTCCCGGTATATTTGTATAGGTAGATTACCTATCTTTACTCACGATAAAGAAGGTTCGCTAGCAGGTTTGACGGTACGCAAACTAAGAGGACGATTATATCGACGCACGCCAGGTTCACAATAAGGTGATTAGTGACGGTCCTCATCTTCGGGGTTTGCAGAACCACTATCACAACGCAGAGATTTCCGACGAGTCCTATGATAAACACTGAGAGATAACCGAAGATGAGCAGAAGACTCAGATCGAGTGAATAGCGGTAGATAGTATCAGCAACCGTCGTCTCCATGAAGTGCACCGAGTCGACTTCAAGCTCCATCTTTCGGAACAAGCCGATAAATCTCAGCTCGCTGCCGCCCTCCTGTTAGTTTATTTTTCCGAGAAATATTGTGAGTTTCTCGTTCGATCGATGAATCTCTCCGTCACTCCGCGACATTCTTGGAATCCAATTCACCGCGAACTCGCTGTTCGTCGCGCTCATAGAGTATCCATCCACTCAGTTAGTCAATGATCTCGAGGCGGAGCGACATCCTCTGATCCGGAAACTTCCATTGCGGGCGACTCGGGAACCGAGATGCCGTGGTCAACAGACCTCTGAATGCCCGCACGTTTTTCAGAGGATGCGTCCTCGCTGGAGAGGGACGAACCCTCTCCGACTTAGCGGAGGGTGCAAGATTAATTTCGTTTTGCGACTTCACTCCCCGCAGTCCATCTGTATTACATTTTTATTGCCCTCACGTGTGTGTCGCGACTGACTCTCCTTTCGAAAACGAACTCGACCCCGACGGAAGGTCTCTCTTATAGATGAGCATCTTCGGGGCTCAGGCTGGATTCCAATAGAAACAGACTCTTTTCCCGTCAAGGAGGGGATCTTATTGTACCGAATGACCTCCCCCATCCTCGATAATTCCTGCCGAATTTCTCTGGATGCTTGAGGCCACAGCGAATGCAGAATTCCATTTTTGATCCTGGTCCAAGATCGATCGAGGCCTCTCGCCGCATTGAGCTGCTGTCTCGCGGTGTCGATGCCCGGGAGACGAACTTTCGCAACTTGCAACTGAACTTCTTGGAGGGCGTTCTCACTCCTGCCCAGTCAACTCAGAATGGTTGTGAACATCCTGTTTCAGACGCGATTAACTCGATGAACTCTAATTTTATTCGTTCTCTCCGATGCTCTGAGCGGGCTGTCCGACAGGGGAATATTCGCTACGGCTTTTAGAAATGATCCGATTCCTATCTCCAATTCAATGGGGCAGAGGTTTCGGACCTGCTCAACAGTTCTGCCTGACAGCTGCGTGATTGTGTCTCGAGAGAGATCGAGGAAATTTGACGAACCAGCTGACTGAGCCTTTCTCTTCTGATTACGCTGTAGGATGTGGAGGTTCTCAATGCTTGCCGCTCATAAGACTCTCATGATCAAAAGGATTCCATTCGAAATGAGCTATTCGAGTATACAAGTTCGTCCGATTGTCAGATGCGACGGCATAAGCTGGATCCGTAGCACGTTCATGAGCCCGGAAGACGGTGCCGGTGCTGACGTGAGGGGGGTTTTGGGATCCGAGGTAGGGACTCGATGCTTCCGGAAATCATGCTCATTGCTTCCTTCTCATCACGAATGGATGGTGCGCAGTAGAGCGAGACTTCTACTCGACAGAGTCGCTCCACGGGAGGGGTCGAGCCTGAATATGTTCCGTGTCGAAGTTATCGAGGATGATCGACGAATTGAACGGAGCCCTCGAGCCAGATTTCAAATTCGCTCCGATATCGATTTACGGTCAGAGGTCGGCTACTCAACACGAATCGACGCCAGATCGCAGCAACGGGCAAATTGAAATTCGGGAGGGTTTCATTCACGAGGCGCTTCATTCATCATTGAAACCTCAGATTCCACACAGCTCCTGAATCACGACTTCACGCATCGCCCTTCCGACCTGGGGATGCTCGCAAGAGAGCGTACGCCGAACGGTCCATAATACAGTCCTCGTCACTGCCTGTGGTCAAATATAGCGGAGCTCGCAACGGCTTGTAAGGGAACGATACCCCGATCGGGGAATTCCAGCGAGGTTCGTTTCGAACGTCTCCATCATCAGACTTGAACAGTCGCTTTATAATCCGTTTTCGGGGGGAGCCTAGAACCGAGTTGCCGACAATTCGACTGAGCCTGGATTTCTCAAGGTGTCCGAGTTCGGTGCTCCATAATTTATAAGTTCCTTCTCGTGGATAGTACTCTCGAGCGCGTCGCCGGTAGTCAGAGTCTTTTCAGGTGATACCCGCCTTGATTTATTTCGACAACGACCGCTTCTCACTACTGGCTCCGGGAGCATAAATTGAAGCTTTCAACGAGACAGTCGCCTTCACTAGACAGCAGGGATGGGAGGGGATCGATCCTAACATGACGAGATACAGACTCTGCATTCGACCTCAACACTTTGAAGCTTTCACGCGCTCTAGAGGCATCACATTACGAGATCACGAGACTACTCGAGGAGGACATGAGAGGGTGCCTACTCTCGGTCTATATCCGAATGGATCCTCCGATCCCAAGGTATTCTAAACAAGGTCCCGTGACAATGCGGGGCAGATGATACCTACGCAAAAGGAAGTAGGAAGCGCTGAGCCCGTACGTGATAGAATCTCGGTAAGGACAGAATGAGGGCATTGACTCCGGAGCGAGATGGGTTCTTTTGGAGGATTATCGAATAGAATTCCCACACTTCGAGACGAATACGAAATATCGTCATACGAACAGGGCCGCAGGGAGAAATTCTGGGCCCGGGGGGAAATTCGGACATGCGCCCCTCCCGATCATGTTCTGTGATCTGTCACTAGAAAAGTGATGGAACGAATTCGTCAGAGCAGCAGTTTCCTTTCCATGCATTTTTTTAAGGGGAAGAATTTAGGACGCAGACAAAATTATTTGACTGAAGCCTGAGCTAGGGGCCCCTCCGGAAACCCTGGGCCCGGGATAAGAGGTCACCGATAACCCCCCTCTCGTCGGACCCGCATACGAATGCCTCGGCTAAGGATGAGGACCTGGAGCTTTCCGTCCTGAATGAATGGCTTTGAACATGCATCCGTATTACATATGGCTCCGAGGCTCGACGGGGATTATTGTAATCAATCGGAGAAACGATTCCCTAATGTTATCCGCTCCTGCTGAAGATGACCTCTCCGGTCGATGATTTCCTCTCACGCTCTGATGACTGTTTTCCGAGTTACGAAAGTTCGAAGTAGGTCTGATCTCTCAGGAACTCTAGGGCTCGTATCCCGAACCATGACGGGAGCGGGGAAGGAGAGCTCTGTATTTGCATGGAGGGGACGTGTAACTTACCCTACTGGGTCTGCGTCCGGAGTCCGAACCCCCCCGGATCGCGGGGAATATACAGTAAGCAATCAGTCAAATACCTTCTCGTGCCGCTATACGCACTTGAGACGGGAATGAATATCAATCATGTGCGTCGATTCCCTCTGTCCGGGGTTTACGCGGCTGATTGGCAGCGGCGCCGAACGTGACGCAATAAGCAGAGCGTATAACAACGAGTAGCACGTCGTGGGAAGAAATCATAGCTCACATTGGATTGCATTTCTCGGCGGATCGAGACCAACGTATAGAGTTTCTGTCAGGAGAGCTCCCGGCGAATAATATCAGTCACAATACGGGAACTTCTCCTTGCTCTACCCGAAGCTGGCTATTTACCCGGTAATTCGAGATCCGAGCGGGCTCTCGGTGCAGAGGCTCGTCCGCTCATATATTATTATTATCGTCTATATTCCTGAAGATCAGCTGACAAGAGACATTTCGCTCGGGTCACATGGCCGACTTCTGAGGTAGCAGCCATCTATTGGGATATTTCTTTAGTGGCCCCCATGCGAAATTATCTTGGTGGAACATGGCCCGGAGTCCGCGGAGAGCGTGAAGATCGAAAAGTAAGTAGCGCACCCGCTCAAGACAGGCGCATCGCGCTGTTCGCTCGATCCCGCGTTGCTCTTTAAGGCCCGCGCTGGGGTTGCTCCTCTAGGTACCGAGGAGCGAAAGCCCCCTTTTTCGGATATATGTAGATGCTCCGATAGAAATGTCAGAATAGTCTGGATCCTTCTCGGACCTAGTACCTAGGCCCTAGGACCTAGGGCCTAGGTGATAATCGCAAGCGGAGGTGAAGTGCTACGCCTGTACATGACTCGAGATTTCCGATGATCCCGTGCTGGCTCACAGGTGGCATTCGTCTGTCGGTCCTGGAGCAACCGCTGGTGGAAAGCGGACTGATCTGAGGGAAGATTCGCGGAATTGAGGCAGCTCGCGTTGCGCTTGTCGGTCGCACTCGCTGGAAATCCTCGCTTCCTCCAGACCCTGTGTTCCACCGAATCGGACGGGGGACGATTGAAAGTATTAACCTCGAAGAGTCGGCAGACGTGATTCTCAAACCCAGCGTAAATTTTCGTCAACCTATGAAGCAATCGCTGATGAGGAATCACACCTCGATGAGCGACGCAGTTCGTCCATCCCAGCAGAGAAGGAATCGCTCGTTGCCAAGCAGGCTGATCGCGCGAAGAGCTCTCGGCCGGCGAGCGATTCTCATCTCCCTCATGAGAAATGATCGAGTCCATCGCAGTCATCATCTTCGGCTGTGAAAATAATTCGCTGGAAGTATACGTCCGTGGGCTCCGTCATGTCAGATGGAGCGCACAGAACAATTTTACCGTAGGACTGCAACATGCATTCCGAAGAAGCTCGGGAAGGAGACGCCCCGCGAATCCGATCCTCCAGATTATGGGATCATATTCTAAGATAGTTTGGGAATGCCGTAGAACCGTCCCATCGCTTCAGTATCCATACCATGCTAATCGTGCGCGGCTCATTACGAAATGGAAAACTATTGTGCCGTCCTTTTGCTCAGGCCTCCGTCCTATTCCCACAAGATATTGGAAATCTCGAAAGTCGTCCATGATTAGGCTCTCTCCGAATCCGTCGATACATTGCTGGGCTGCGATGTGCACGGGCTTCGATTTTGCACTATTTTATGATAGATTTTGCATTACAGTATGATAGAATTCTTGATGATCCCGTCGCGGTCATCATCCTCGCATTGGGTGAAGAGCTCACCCTGGTCTTGGGCGTCTTCTCGGCTCGCAGAATCGCGAGAATTAGGGAACAGGATCTAGGATCCCCTGCTAATTGCAAGACCTCCGCGGGCAAATCTCGCTTTATTGAATCGATGATGATTCCGGCTTACAGAGCGTCATACATTGCAAGGTTCCTTCGCAACCATTGGATCCGAGGGCTTGCAATTGAAAGCCTCGGCGAAGTCTTCCATGTTGGAAAGACCCAAGTTGATGCGATAATGTGCTGGTGCATGTTTGTCCCACCGCGGTATGGCGGTATCCGTGGATGCCTTGCAGAAAATCATGGCCGAGTTCACAAAAAATAGTTGCTTGCGGCTCAAGCCGTGGATGTCTGGCATAGCGGGCTCGTCTGGGAACAATTTTTCGAACACTTTGTAGGCCAGTAGAGAGAGCTTGAAGCCGAAATTATCGGCCAAGGCCTCCGCCGCGAAGAGGTACCCCGATACTGCTCCCGGAACTTTGAATTGAGTGCCGAAGCATTTCCGAGCTGCCTGGAAGAGAAATACGGTGACCAGATCGAATAGTCAAAATATGAGAGACTCGTCCATTGTCTCCTCCATGACGGCTCAACAGCGGGCCAATAAGCCCACTCTGGACACAGCACTAATGGGACCGATCGCGAACGAATTCGATCTGAGCTTCTCACTCGATATCCGGCATTCTTGTAAACTTCCAGCTTGTCGTCTCCCTCCACTTCACTTGTCGGTAGATGAGCGATGTACTTGTCTATCGCGTGACCGATCTCATGGCCCACGACCAATCCGAGAGAAGCTAGGTTCATCCAATGTGGGAGAGATTCGACGTAGTGCGGATAGCTCAGAAGGCTCCCAGGCAGATAGACATCATCGTAGTAGGTCAGATACAGAATCTCGGAAATCTGGAGAAAGATGGCATATCACTACCCGATATCATACCCTAGGTATCATGAATATAAAGATATTATTATAAACGATTCAACAAACAGCCAGAAAGCCGGCAATGCCCGCTAACACGAAAAAAGATATCAGGCAGAATCTGCATCATGGAGACGGATTCTCCGAGGACTCTCTAATTTGCGGGTCCGAAATGGGTAATCCCGACTCGCGGCGGATCCCGGTTCTGGCATTGCCACGGTCATTCCGGCGAATTCGGGTTCGGCTACTCACAGCCTCCAGGTGCTCTGGCGATGAAAGGGATAGCCGACTCGAGATAGCTTCCTCGACTGCTTCGCCCATCTCAACTGAATTAGGTTTAGCAGGAAATCTGTCCTTGAGATCCGAGCTCTATGCTCAAGCATTTCATATCTGTCGAATGTAGAGGGGTAGGCCGTTCGGTCCCGCAGTATCATTAGGTTCTGTAGCACGAATTTCAGAGCTTTGGTCCGTCCCTCGAAAAGTTTCTCCAGTTTCTGGAAGGGCGTGACATGTTCCCTTGTCGAATGTAGACTCGTCGTCCTACGGATGTGGATTCATCTCGAATGTCGTCTAGGATCAGAATGCTTATTTGCCATTTCCGATACCTTTTGCATGATGACTTTGAGCATACTGAAGAAGAATCTGACGTTCTTCGCCGTATATGCTGTCTGCGTGAGTCTTGACAGAATCGCAATTGCGCTCCACTTGACTTCTTCATACGTCTGTGCGAGTCAGAGGGAAGAATATCTCATATCATCGTAGGTGGTATAACCTCCTCCCAACGAGCCGCGTGAGACCGAATTTTCGCTCTGACGTACGATTTTTCTTCCGACGTTTGACTCGGTCACCGGTAGACCTAATCGTCGAAAAACTTCGCTACAACGATCATTCGTTTTAGAGGACCGTCACTGATGACGCAAGCGTGCTCGTTGCGACGAGATCATACCGTAGCTCCATAGGCCGTTGGCATATACCAAGGAAATTATGATCTCTCACACAAACGCCTAATCTCGAGCTTACCGCCTTAGTGCATCGATGATCGACGTCGATATCTTCTTTAGCACACTTGCCGTATGCGCAGATGTTCCGGTATGCGCTATCACTGATAGCTTTCCCGAAATCAGAAATCAGAAGAGCCACTGCAGCAAAATCCTTGAAAATTTGCATCGTTTCGAAATCGCTCGAGATCTTCGCAATACCATCGAAAAATTCCTGATCGAAATTGAGCTCGTGCGTTTCCTCGTTGATTTTCGCCAAATTCACGACATGAATGTTGAAAAACTTGAACCAAGGGAACCTCGTCAGTTTTTTCCATTCGGCGAAGGTTCTCCGCTGACGCCTATTGCGCACAAGGAACAAGTGTTTGGTTGCGTTTTCCACGGCGAAGTGATTCCTGCCGTATCTGAGAAGCCGGGACCGCTCAATCGATAGTCCAGCCGCAGAGAACACTGAAGAGAGTTCATTCAATATCTTGGGATCGTTCGACGTATCTTTGGCGGACTCTAATAAGATAGGTTTCCAGTAGTCCGAAAAATTCCCCGTCACCCGCATCGAGGGATCAAAGAGCCTCGGAGTATAACTCCGCCCCATTCTGAAGGAGTCCGATGCGATGTCTACCGAGAATAGCAAGTCGATGTCGTATTTTAGAGCTAGGTCGAAGAGCACGGAGAACCCGGTTACGTTCGGATTGGGCATCTCGTCGAAATACTCGAGTCTCACCGAATGAAAGAATCGCCGTAGAGTACTCTCCGCTGAGATCTTTGGTCCCGAGCTGTGAGCATGAATGCAGCTCGAGAAGAAAGCGACTGCTTGATTTTCAGAATCTCGGAGCATTGATATCGGTTTCTGCGACATTTTTTTTAAGGCTTTCCCAAGAATGATCATGTTGGCCTCGACCACCCGAATGATTGTGCCAGTCGGGCCGAACTTGCCTCCGAGGAAATTCGGATCTTTCTTCAGCCAGCCCAGGCAAACATACGAATAAAAGTCGTCGCATGGGTTCAGGGAGGTGTTGATCGATGCTTGGAACGCATCGGCAACAGCATTGCAAACTCCGGTGGTGCAGATTCTCGCTTCAGCTGAGGTGAGCACGTTGAGTATGGCGAGTACGATGCCTATGGCAAATCCGAGTTTCTTGATCATGTCTGGTGCTTAACCATAAACGAGGCAGTAGAGCGGGACAAGCTGCGCGCAGAGGCACACGCATTGGCGAGGAAAAGAGTCGACACACGCGAAGGGAACGACGAAGTTCGTCATTGCGAAACCCGCGCCGAAAATGAGATTTGAAGCCGGATCTCTGTAACGCTCTCCCCTACTGTCAGAACCGAAGACCCTCGTCTTCGCTCCATGATCAGATCGAGTGTACCGAACGTTCTGATACTAGCCAGGAAGCATGCTTCAAAATCTGGGGGGATACGTTCGTACGCGATCGCGATCCTCTATCCACACCGTCGAGCCCAGACAAATAGAGAAGTCGCGCTTCGCAAGCATATCTTCTTCTTTCAAACAGTCTTTCGTGAATCCCGGTTACTACATTGCCCGAGCCCTCTTGACACCATCGGCCTATTGGCCCGGAAACTCAATGCCCCATTGCGAGCCGGGGGCATTGAGCCTCTGCGGCGGGGGTCACCGATGAGGCGGCTATATTTCCTTGCGCCATAATTAAGCGCCAGCTGGGGATTCTGACAGCCAATCAGAAAGAGGAGAGTCTTTCATGCATAAATGGGGCGGACCCTCGCAATCAGGTGGATAGATACATATTTCAGTTTGCGTGGCCCCTATTCTTTGACCCTGAATCCGAGGATCTGAGAGACTCCCACATTCGGAAGAAGTTACACGTGTTGATAAGATAGCGTGTATAATGCATAGAAGCTCTTCGGAAAAAGATTGGACGTGGGGAAGCAAGGATTCCAGGAGGGCTCACCCTCTGCGACGAGGTCATTATGTGGGCAGTGCTGCGAGACATTCATCGGGGGCATCCAATTTCGCACTGTCACCTTTGTCGACCTCGGGCTTCACATCTATGATCAGTTTCCTGACCGATGCAACGGTGGGCTCTTGCTGACCCGCTGCTTCAGCTTCCCTGAACTTGGCCCTCACTTTAGCTCGACCGGCTTCACTCAACTTGCAGCTCTTGAGGCAACTTCCAGCCTTGTTGCTCAGAGATTCTGCGGACGGGATAATACAGGGTGCGACTACAAGAAGCGCGACGTAGAGCTTCTCAACTGCCTCTGAAATGTGGATGGGACAAAAATAATTACTGGCAGCACACGAACACACCCGCTTCTGACAGGGATCTGCAGATCAGCCGGCTGGGGGATCCGCGTCGGATACGCTCGACCGATGCTAAATTCCTCCACTGCCTTACGGTCGCTGCACATAAACGAAAAGAATCTGATACACACCGGGCCCCGAAATTTTCCAGATTCCGTCGTGTGAGCTCGACGGTGATTTTTGCGGAGGAAAATTTCGCCCTCAATTCCTATTCGAGCGCTCCAGGAGGTAGCGGGCGCATGAATCGGATTCAGCCCTCCCATCCCCTGAATCCCTGTAGACCCGACCGTCTGGAATCTTCGCCTATCTCCGGATTCGATGATAAGTCCGCGGCACTGCGCGACCAAACGAGCGCCCCACCATACATGGGCCGGCAATGCGTTCATTTTGTTTAGACCGTTCACGAGCCGGGAGGAGAAAGGGAGAATATCCCCGGTTGCTCTGGTGGCAGGTGTAGCCGTGGGGAACTTAGCGGTGCTATGGATAAGAGGCCCCTCAGACCTTCGAAATCCTAAAAGTGACGACATCTCGAAGAGGACGTGACGGCATGGTCGGAGACAGCTGATTAGCCAAGTTCTGGAACGATAAGGACTGATTGACACAGCATGGATGTGTCAGAGTTGCTCCGGCAAGAGGTCGATCGTCTCTCACGAGAACTAGACGAAGCAAATAATGAAAAAGTACAAAGTGCAAAGTACGGCTTGGTGCTTCTCGAAGAGAAAGCAGCACTAACCCGACGGTGCGATGAACTCGAGAAGCACTATGACAGCGCGAGGAGTGAGCTAGAAATTCTCAGAGAGGTGAGTTGTCCAACACGGGTGTGGTGCTCCTCACGGTGTGGTTCCATTTCGACAGCGAGTCCAACGGAGCGAGGACGGGGGTCGGTGCCTATCTCGGAAAGCTTGTTGTGGAGGATTTCGTCCATGTCGATGAAGTAGAAGCATCGCCTTCATTCTATAGTCAAGCGGAACGATCATTCCCTAGGATTCGTGGCAGAGGAAGATGTAATTACCGAGCCTCGTTGCATCCCTCCATTCGATTCAGCCACTTGTTGACTCTAGCATGACTGAAAATTTTGGCATTATCTGCTTCTTCTTCGACTTCTGGTTATCAAGCGATAAATGTCTGCACCAGCGGATTTTCTCGAGGGAAAGCGAAGAGCTCACCCAGGCACGAGCAGGCAACCGAGGTTCGGGAGTCCTTACGAATTTCGAGACGATCGGAATGCTCAAGTTCCATGACCTCCTCCGTCAATCGACCAAGCGTCCCATGCCTGTCGACGACAGAGCGATACTCTTGTTTTTTCGCGAATTGGTGGCCGTCTCCATGTGGATATATATATAGCCCTCAAAACATGGAGATGCATCGCGTTGATTGGCGAACTTCCTCCCGCAATTGGGCACGGAACTGGGAGCCGCCGGGCCCCAAGGGACTGCTCCAGCCCATTGCCAACGTCCCCCGACTCCTTGAAATCCGCTCTAGAAATGACGTGCGGATCATTTTTCATTCTTTCACAGGCCCTCAAGAAAGTTGAGACCTCACAGAAGCTGTCGGCGACGACCGGCATCGAACAAGAGGATTCTCTCCTGGAAGAAGCTGCCCAGAAGGAGGCCTCACTGACTTTGAGCCTCCAAGATGTGGAAAAGGAGCTCAAGTCAGTCAGGCAGGAGTTGGGCAGGGTCACGGCGGAGAGAGACCGCATGATAGCCGACGCTGCAGATCTGAAAGAGTCGCATTCTAAGAGTGACTGGGAACGGAAAAACCTGCGCACTGAGCTCAAAGATGTCAAATTGCGCGAGCAAAGACTGCTCTGCGACAACAACGAGCTCGAGGAAGAGAACATCGGTCTTCAGAAGCAGATTTCCACACTAAGGCAGAGTCAAGTCGAATTCGAAGCGGTCAAGCACGAAGCCAGACGGCTCGCCGAAGAGGTCGAGGCTGTCAAAGGCCAGGCGGAGGACATGTTCCGTCTCAAAGGCGAGTTACTTTCACAGACTTTCTCCAGGTCCGTATCAGGAAGCTCAAGAGGTCTCTCCTGATTCCTTCCACTGCCCCTCCACAATTCTTTCCGCTTCCTGCCCCATTGAGCTGATTTGGTTTCCCTCCGCAGATCTTTTCCAGAAGCAGCTGGCCGAAGCTCTGGATTCGCTCCAGAAAGAGCGAGAGCAGAAATATCTCTACAAGAAAGAGTTGGACCAAAGAGATCAGGCGGCCGCTCTTTCCGGCAACATCGCTGGTCTCCGCCTCGAACTGGGCGAAGCTTCTGCCGACGACAAAATCCGACCATCGACCGTAGGTGATCTCTTCAGTGAACTTCACCTCACAGAGAGAAGGAAACTGGAGAAACAATTGGAAACGATCGAACTCGAGAAGGATTCACTGGCCAAAACGCTCGAGGATGCCAAGCAAGAACTCGAGCTTTGCCGTACAGAGCTCGAAGATAGAGGCAGGAAACTGCTCCTATTCGGTGAGCGGGTCACCGCCATCATAATGCAGGCCGAAAACGTGAGTATCGTTAGCTTTCGAATTATTACTATCTCCACGGATCATCATAGCGCGAGTAGCTAGAGCTCTGCAAACGCTTACGTTTCCTTCCTAATTTCCCAGGAAGCAAACTCAAAGATGGAGAGCGCAGCTGCGCTCCTGACGAATTTGAAACTGGTCCAAGGGGACCTATCGAGTCTGGACAAGGTCGACGGGCTAGACATGAGCGAGAACGTTGTCCTGAAAAACCAAGTCGCTAATTACATGAACAAGATATCGACGTATGAACAACAGATCAACGATCTGAGCGAAGATCTGAAAATCGTGAGCAACATCGGTGACTGGATCAACGGCAGCACCCTGAAGGCGCTCGAAGAAATCTACGCGGTCCAAGACGACATTGCGCAGCTATACCACCACATGTGCACATTGAACGGCCAGACCCCGAATCGCGTGGTGCTGGACCACGCGAGAGGCGATCAGAAAGAAACGTCGAAGAGTCCTGTTGAATCACTGTCCGACAATTTCCGGACTGCCGATTTCCGCCAGCTTCCTTTCAAGAAGGTCGACCCCGACGCTGTCAAAACCCAAGTGGAAACTCTTCGAGACCAAGTAAAGTTCCTCAAAGAAGCTGTCGAGATGGCTGTCGGAAATCCACACACAATCACGGACACCGGTGCCGCCGACTCCGTGGCCACCGCGACCGAGGAAGGCGATCCTCAAAAACAGATCATCAAACTCAGGTCGCTCGTATCAACCAAGCGTGAACAAATCGCTACACTCCGAGCGGTGCTCAAGGCCAATAAGCAAACGGCCGAAGTCGCTCTCGCAAATCTTAAGGCGAAATACGAAACGGAGAAGTCGATTGTTTCCGAAACGATGCAGAAGTTGCGGCATGAACTCAAGATTTTGAAGGAAGATGCGGCGACTTTCGCATCGTTGAGAGCGATGTTCGCGGCTCGATGCGAGGAATACGTCGCGCAACTGGATGAAATGCAGAACCAGTTCAGAGCGGCAGAAGAGGAGAAGAAGACCTTGAACTCACTTCTGAGGTTGGCCATCCAGCAGAAATTGGCGCTGACGCAGAAATTGGAGGAGGCCGAGATGGACCGCGAGAGGAATCATCTCCGGAGGTGCGTAATCGATGAAACCCCCCATTCCATTAATTATTATCGGTACCAAAATCCCCGAGGAGAGCTGTCTCGAATCCAGATGCCATAATTCTAGATTCATCGTCTTCCGTTGACTTTTCAGATCGGGGTCCACGACCGCATCGCCCCGAGTTGCTCGGAGCACGCCGAGAGGAAGTCCCCACCACTCGTCTCTACCATTCTTCAATAACCAACGCCAACCGAGACCCTCGGGGGATTATTGAACGGAGCCCGGCCTGATATCTAGGACTCCATTCGATCCAAATTTCGGAATCACGGAATTTCTGGGAGGTCAGCGGGGAAACTGGGCGGCGGAAGAACTCGAGACAGACCGATCTTCTCCCCAAATCGAACAGTCCCTCACGCAGAATGCGGTATCGGGACCCGCCCCCCCCGAGTTCTCCAACGCGTTGTGCAAGGGTCCGAACCCGATAATGAGCATCAGACACGAAATATTCTTGGTCCTGCAGCACTCGGTGAGACCGACTGCTGCTCGGCTCGCACACTCATAGGTATACGCCGCACGCGTTTACGGAATCTCTTCCCCTTATGCGACCGGATCAAGCGGTCTTGGAGGCCTGAGGAAATCGTCTCACATGTGTGAGCCTTCGTGAGCTGAAGTCGATCCTCCGATCGGAATCAATCGGCTGTGATGTAGTCGTTCTTCTGCTTATTCGTTGTTCTATGCCCTTTTGGATAACTTTTTGAACGATCACTCGGGCTGTTTCCTCGATGTTAAATCGTGTTCACTCCAGTATTGGCCAACAGATGCGTTTGATGCATCATGTAGTCAACGATTCATGAGGCTGTCCATATTTGTACTTATCTACTAACTTATTCTATGCCGAACATTATTTCGGAGCCAATGCTGGTCTGTGTCTCCTAAGCTAGAACTAAGTGGCGGGATCGATAGCTTCTTGCAAGAGTAACCCCTTTAAGTATACAGTAAAAGCTCGTTACTACGAACACGAAGGGACCGGCGACACTGGTTCGTTGTACCGAGTTTCCGCTGTAACGAATTCCGCTCAACACTTTCCCTATGGCGGGCTGGCCAAAGGAGGAGAAATTCCTTGTTCGTTGTACCGAGAAATCCGTTGTAATGGGGGTCCTTATAACGAGCTTTTACTGTAGATATAGAGCCGCAAGTTATGGAAGGGAAATAAGGAAGGTGATAAACAAGTTCCACCGTCGGAATAAATGACGCGAGATGATAAAAGGTGACGGCTGTTTTCCTTCTCAGAATTACTCTTTCTCTCGTGACCATAGCCATGAAAATCTATCCAGATCATGATCTGGACTCGCAGAGCCCTCCTCCCCGATCCTTCGGATATGATCCTGATATAATGGACAAGAAAATTGAGAGCACGAATGGAATGACCGCTCTCTGCGATCAATGGGCACCGGGGGTCGAGAGAGCCAAGGCGAAAGTGTCGGCTGAGCGCGCGTCGAATTTCCTGTACGACATCAAGAAGAAACATGGCTCAGACTTCCCGTCACTGCTTCCGAGAAATGGCTCACAGGAAAAAGGCCGGCTGTCGTGCACGCCATCTTGGAAGAATTCAGGGGAGCCGTCTCCCAGAAAACTCTGGACTACAGCTGGGTAGGCAGCGTTCCTGTATTCATAAAATTCAAAATCAGAGACGCCATGAATGTTGTCGCGAACAGGGAGGATGAGAGCACAGTAAATCTCCATGTCTCGTAAAAATGAACTGTTCAAACTCCTGTAGTCGGCCACACGGACGTAGCCTTCACATGCAAAGTGTCGATGGTCCCGTAGGGACAGATTTTCGATTAGGAAATGAGGTAGATCATCTTGCACTGGTTGAAGTCCGAAACGGAGATTTGCATCTGAACAATCACGGCGGGTCAGACGAAGATAACGGATGAATGACCGAACACTATGGTCTAATTTCAGAAGTATGTAATAGATGCGGGGGCTGACCGTGACCATGGTGAGATCAGTAGTTGGTCTGAACTCTGAACCAATCACAGGGTTAACGTCGTTCTTCGAAGAACGCGAATATGTATTTTGCATAGAGGTTTTTGTTTGAAGGGAACCCGAAACCGTATTGAGACTCGAGCAAATTGAAGGAGCCCCGAGCAAATGAAACTGTCATTTCTATTCATTTGCGTATGCGACAGGTCCAGAATCGCTTATTCCTATGGAACCATGCTTTTCCCATAAAAGGGAGGTTGCAACCCTAGTCCGTATCGAGATCTTGCTGTTCATCGTTCCTGACGACGAAGCGTGAGCAAGAACCGAGAACAATGGCGAACAATGATTCTACACCCGGCGTTGAGACGTTTGAGCTCGCTTGCGAACTCCGGCACATTGTGTTACGGTTCTGAGGAAAGAATGGGATACGACTCAGAGCAGCTCAGATCCGTGAAGTCCTGAGAGCTCACCCCGAAGTATCTGCCGGCTTGAAAGTCAAGGCTCATGTTGATGCACGTATTCCCGATTACCGTTTCAAATTGAGTCTCGTCGAAAAATCAAGAAAGAGAGGGAGGAATCTGTACTTGTTGACTGTAGACCTGGATAAAGTAAGAGGTAGGGTGAGCCAAGACTTCGAGTCTGTTACGAGTATAGTGCGCATGACCCACATCGTTTTTGGGGGCACTATATAAGGAGCTGCCATCCCCCTATATCCCCCTATATAATAAAATCGCAAGGTCTGTCTGACTTCGAACCAATTTGTGGCGCTTTCCTCCTCCGGACTGACTCCAAACTTTCGCGAGCGATGCGACTTTTCGTCAGGGAGGTAAAGATGTACTTTTCAAATGGAATCGCCACGTGAATTACGTGAATTTCACGTATTCTCCCAGTAATCGTTATTCTTCCAGTAATCGTTATTCTTCAAAATATGTGAATGCTTCACTATGATGTCTACACTCATTTCGAGGAAACTTCCGCTGCAGGAAACTTCGTCCTGCCACAAAAAATTTGTGAATTTGAGATTTGATTCGTGTCTCATCGACAATGAATCGAGCATGAAAAATCTTCGAATGGTCGGACACCAAACTCATCGGTCACCCACCAATATCCGTTCCGTCTCTTTGAGCGCCGGAGCCGTAGCAGCTTCTCCTATTGGGTCTGCCATCAAAGATTCCTCATGCCGAAAGTGAGCAGGAGGCGTCGAATCTGTCAACGAAGCCGAAGGCGTCAACCAACTCCGGGACCGGCTTTGGAGATCGGAGATTCAAGTATAAGCGATCAGGAAACGCCCCCAGAGCCCGATGTGCGAACTCAGCTTACGCGGCGGAATCGGTCCAGCGTGTTTGAAGCAAGAGTTCGGCATGCAGTTGATGCTCAGCGGGCTTCAATGGAAATCCTTGCTGATCGTGCTGATAATGTTGCACATCATCGTAGAAATGATTCGGTTTCAACAGTGACGCGGCGAAGTCGGAGAACGCTCGGTATAGCTCGAGAGAAACAACATAGGCCTTCCGCCTCTCATCATCTCGGTAGTATGGACGATATCTGTAGCGGGTGCGGGGCCGAACACTTTCCATCCGAAAAAACTACGACCGGACAAAATGCTTATACAATGTGCTGTGCGTCGAACAAAGTCCGATTGACTCGGTTCCGAAATTTTCCAACGGTACTACGATCACTCTACCTTGGTCAAGATAACGATTCCAAGCATTTCCGACAGTACATTAGAAACTACAACAACTCATTGGCGATGGCTTCGATGACGGCTAAGATCGAGACGCCTCGCGGTTACGGTCCGTATTGTCTCCGCGTTCATGGCCAAGTCTACCATTCGTTTGGAGGTCTCTATCCCCGCGAAGCTGAAGCGCCCAAGTGTGCTCAAGTCTTAATTATGGACACTGAAGTGGCAGCCCACGAACTTGCGGGTCGACAAGTCAACACGGGCTGCCGAGAGACAATCTTTCGTCTTCTACATGAACTCTTGAGGAGCACAAATCCATATGCTCAAGCATTCAGGCTAATGGCCGATGTCGTTCGCGATGAAACGCACGAAGCAGAGCTCCAGGGTCGTCATACGAGATCGGTTAGAATGGTGTTCGAACACAGGACGGTCGACGATCAACGTCGCTACAATGCTGCGACAGCCAATGAAGTCTCCGTCGTCTACGTGGGAGACGAAGACAATATTCCAGGAGAGTGTCGTTTAGTAGTGTATGAAAAGACCGGCAGTCTTCGTAGTATTCCTCATCTCGATGAGCGTTGTGATCCTCTCGCGTATCCGCTTTTGTTTCCAACTGGGGAAGGTGGTTGGCATCCCGGGATGCAGCGAGAAACATCGAATATGGATCTACATTCAGATGGCGTTCCGACCGCGAGATCTCGAATCACCCAAAAAGACTTCTACTCATTCCTGCTGTTAAGTCGGACCTCTGTCTTCAATCCTTTGCATCACGCGGGCAAACTCCTGCAGCAATACATCGTTGACAGTTGGATTAAGATCGAGATGAATCGCCTGAACTATATCCGCCTCAATCAACGCCAACTAAGGCTTGACACCGTTCGCGGTTTGCAGGACTTCATGCTCGGTGATACCGATAGTGATGGACCACCGGGCCGGAGGATCATTTTAGCGGCTTCCTTTACTGGAGGACCCCGATACATGGTAGCGCAGTACCAAGATGCCATGAGTATCGTGTCGAAATACGGAAAACCCGATCTGTTCCTTACCTTCACTTGCAACCCGACCTGGCCAGAAATCGTCGACAACCTCGCACCCGGTCAAGTAGCCTCTGATCGACCGGATTTAATAGCGCGGGTCTTCCAGCTCAAAGTCAAAGCATTTTGCAATGAAGTCATCAAGAACCAAGTATTAGGCGAGGTCGCCGCATACATTTATGTGATCGAGTTCCAGAAGCGGGGCTTACCCCACATGCACATGTTGCTGACCCTCACCGCTGATTCAAAACTCAGAACCCCTGCAGAAGTTTATAGCTTGATCAGCGCAGAGATCCCCGATCCATCCAACGAAGCCGCGTTATACGAAATCATTTCCAAGTGTATGATCCACGGTCCGTGTGGGAAGCTGAATCCTTCTTCGCCATGTATGGTTGACGGGAAATGCTCGAAACGCTTCCCCAAAGCTTTCAATAACGACACATCGCTCTCTACAGAAGGTTATCCAGAGTACAGACGCCGTGAGGATGGCCGTTCGATATGGCGCAACAAACATCGAGTAGATAACCGCTCAGTCGTTCCTTATTGCCCTTATTTATCGTTAATGTTTGGAGCACATATCAACGTCGAGGTATGTGCTCTTCTCCACGCCATCAAATATCTCTTCAAGTACCTCTATAAGGGACCGGATCGCGCAAGACTCCGGTTGCATCAAGGAGAACCATCTGAGGACGAAGCCTTAGATGAGATCACCGATTACTGGGATGCACGGTACGTTTGCGCCCCAGAGGCAGCTCATCGAATCTTCGGCTTCGCCCTGAGCGATCGCAGTGATGCCGTCACTAGATTGCAAGTTCATCTGCCGGGGTTCGAGACTGTGCGCTTCGAAGCAGGGACCGAAGAATCCGCATTGACGGCAGCGAGGTACCGTTTCTCCACTTTGACGGCTTTCTTCGATAAGAACGCCCGGTGTCAGAATTTGGAAAACGAGCAAGGATCATTCCCTTCAGATATGATAGATAGCCGTAAGCTTCGCTACAATGAAATGCCGGAGAAGTTTATCTTCAAGAATGAGATGTGGCAAGATCGGAAACGCAATACAACAAAAACAATTGGGCGGATGTACTTCGTCAGCCCTCATGATCATGAGCGGTTCGCCTTGCGACTCCTGCTCCTCTATGGAAAGGGCTTCACGTCCTACCAAGATGTTCGAACCGTCAATGGTGTCGAGTATCCGTCCTTCGTCGAGGCAGCTAGGGCGAGTGAGTACGTGAGGGACGATTCATATTTTTCCGCTTCTATGCAAGAAGCTGCTGCTCTACGAATGCCGAGTCAACTGCGAAGTTTTTTCGTCGCTCTGCTCACCTTCGCAGACTTGATGCCACCCTATACAGTTGAGCTGTGGCATGAGTTCAAAGAATACCTCATGGAGGACTTTCTTAATGCTGGCATGACAGCAGTCGCTGCTGAATCCAGAGCGTTCCATGATATAGCACGTCGGCTCGAGGACCTCGGCAGAGATATTCGAATGATAGTACCGCTTGATATTCCTGA
>NW_003804920.1:0-2490 GCF_000255335.2 Galendromus occidentalis | reverse complement strand
CAGCGTCTTCACTTAGTGATCGTCTAGGACAGTGCGCCACATTTTGGTGTCAGAAGAACTTGAAAACCCGCGCTCGAGAGCTCAGAACTCTCGACCGGTCATCCTACATCAGAAGTGAGAAGCTCGAAAGAGCAATTCAACAACTTCATCCAGGAAAATCATCAAGTGGTCTCAACGGCAAGGCCCCAAGCCGAGGAGTCGAAAAGTCTCTTCAAAACTCCGCTTGGAAAATCCAACACCGCCGTCCGAGTAAATCCACTTCAGAGCGCCAGGCGACACAGGAGAACAGGCAAAGTGCTACATCGATCATCGAAAAGCAAGTGCCAAGCTCCGAATCGCCGGCTAGGCCTAATCTCTCTTCCGCTGACCAAGACAGTCAAAGCCCCCCACCGATCCCGGAATGAGCAACTCTGACAGGAGACCAACCCAGGAGTTATCCCCCGACTCGTTCGACAGGGAAAACACCGAATTCCTCCAGAATCAATTCCGCACCTTGAGGGTAGACTACGAACAGGTAGACAGCGAAGAAGAAGAGATCATCCGCCGCGCTCAGAGCGCACTCCCCTCGAGACCCCTAACTCCGACGGGAGCAGCTCAAACCATTCAAAGGGAACCAGTAATTCCTTCTCGGGAAAGTCCACATCCGCTTGAACCCGCAGACCAGGTCGACCCCGAACCTCACATGTCACAACCATCGACATCCATATCACCAGAAGAAGCAAAACTGAACTTCCTGAGGGCTCGGATAGACTTCTACCGGGAAGCAGCGGGCACCTTCCACAACGAGGAAGACAACCCGAGGGACGCCCTCACGGAGACGGACCGACTAAAAGAAACTCTCACCAGACTTTTAAGTCAATGGATCCAATCCTCGGAGGCGTACATAGAATCTTCACCCAGTACACCTCCGGAGGTCTGTAGATCATTCATCGAAACAGAGAACATGATCAGCAGATCACTGGCATACCTCAAGGAGCTAAGAGTAGCAATTGTGGCTGAGATCAGGACCTCGACGGAATCAACGTTCGACACGATCCAACACCCTCCACCGACCACAGCTCCACCAGCCCCAGGGAACGCTCAAATTCCTGCAACAGCACCCAACGTTCAAACGGAGGGAGGTCCCTGGCGCACATCGACCCAAGTCGAGGAAGCCCGAGGGGCGCATTCAGGGCATCCAACACCACCCACGGATACCCCGCATATCTCACACATTGCGCAAATGCCCCCTCCGGAAATGACCCCCAGCATGGGCGATCCAGGATCCCCGGATCGACCTCCTCCCAGACCGAACAACCAACCTCAAATAACGGTCAAGGAAAACGACACTACGACGGAAAGTCCAGAGAACCCGGAAAACTATCTGCCGAAACTCAGCAAAAACTTTACGCTACCAAGGTTCAACGGCGATACCAAGCAATACCGAGGGTTCATGGACACGTTCGACGCTTTCGTCCACGGGAGATCGATCCCGAAGCTCCAGAAGATCATCCTTCTCAAGGATGCTCTGTCAGGCAGAGCTCTCAACGCCGTAAGACACCTCAATCTGCGAGCAGAAAACTACGAGCCTATGAAGGCGCTCCTCGAGGAGGAATTCGGTCGGACGAATTACGCGGTGGACGCGCACATCCAAGAAATGGAGAGGATCCTGTCAACCGGAGGAGAGATCACGCTCGATAAGTTACCCAATTTTGTCAATTTGGTCTCTCAACACGTTCACGCTCTCATCGCGCTAGGCAGCACATACACCTCTCTGTCCCTATTCTCCAACAGGTTACTAACAAAACTAACAATTGACACACAGCGCAAGTTCCTGGAAACCTCCGGTCCCCTTCCCCACAGCACAGACTACCTCGAGGTCCTCATCAGGTTCATGAAAGCAGAAGCACGCAGGACGGAAGAGCTCAGGGCGAAACAAGGGTCAGTGAGGAAACAATTCCCGAGCACCCCAGTCGCTAAGAGCAACCACCAAGCGCAGAACAGACCGAGCCCCAGCGGAAACTACCGCCCCAACGAATCCATTCTACAGAGGAAAACCCAACCAGGAAGGGTCGGGGCCCCTCTCATACAAGAACCCCTCCAACAGCTTCCACATCAATTCGACGACATCAAGGATTCCGAGCCGGCCAGTCCCGAACTCGCCGAAGCCCTCTCAACCTATCCCATGCATCTTCTGCCAGGCAGATCACCCCTCCTTCAGGTGCACCGCTCAGCTCACGCATGAGGAACGCATGGAGAAAGTGACAGCGGCGGGAGCATGCCTTCGCTGCCTCAAGCTGAACCACCTGGCGAAAAACTGCAGGGAAGGACCGAAAACAAGCTGCCGCTACTGCAATTCAAAGCACTACGCGATTATTTGCAGCAAGGCTCCAATCCAACAAAACGTGCCGCCAACGAAACACACCTCGGTGAATCTGAACAACGACCCGGACGAGGACAGGTGTTCTCTGGACGGCACACGTGATCGCTGAGAGCGGAACCGAACGCACA
>NW_003804919.1:0-1238 GCF_000255335.2 Galendromus occidentalis | reverse complement strand
ATTTTTTATGGGGGAGGACCCATAACATGAGAACGACGACCCTCAGATGACCTTCCTGAAGCTCCCGGGAACCCACCCCTGAATTTTTGCGGCGATCGGTTCAGGCGTTAGTGAATTTTGGGAATTTCCGATTTTTCAATTTTTTTCCGAGTTTTCGTATTTTCGTGGGTGGAGCACTCAAATAATTTTTTTAAGGTAGAAGGACTCATCGCATCGGAGAACTGACCCCCCTATAACCACCGCTGGATCCCACAGAACACGCTCACAAATTTTCACGACGATCGGTTCGGCCGTTTTCGAGTCTATAGGGTACCCCGGACATACAGACAGACAGACAAACAGACAGACAGACATACGTTTTTATATATATAGATGAACTTCTGCCATGCTCCCATTTTCATCGTCGAGCTTTATTCATACCGATCCCAGCAAGACGGTGATTAGATTCCAGATTGACAGCTGATCAGAACCGGATGATTTCAAGGCAGCCTCATCTATCCCGAGCTGTCCTCTGACAGCTGAATTACCACGGTAAATTCGGCTCAAAGGAAAGCCGATCCATTCCTGAGCCTTGACGCCTGGTTGCGTCTAGCGCATCCAGGCCGATATCCAGTTGCGTAAAAGGGCACCATAGACTACCCCCATTCGGATAGACATCATCATTCCGAATACGGAAGAAGGGCTAAAAGGCTACGCCTGCTGCTAGACATTCTGTCCGTGATGTTGACGAGCGGGTCTTCATTTCTCGCCATTGACCGACTACGCAACACAGTGGTCCAGAATCGGCAAAAAAAAAGTTCGCCACCGAATGCTTCCAAAACGATTTCTCGGCATAGGTCTCGATGCCCGGACTCCATTTTGGGTCTCGGAGGCTGCGCGTTTTGTGCGCGGAGCATTCTAATGGCGATGTTCTCCGACGGGATTTCATCCCAGAATATGGTTGTCCGAATGAAAGGAGAATCATTCCCCGAAGTGAAAAGGAAAGAAAAAGGAAGAAAAAACAAAGAAAAAAGAAAGAAAAGAGAAAGAAAAAGGAAAGAAAAGAAGAAAAAAAATAGGATTTCCCGAGCTAGGCGTCCTGGGGAGCCCTGATCGGTCCTCTTTGGACGCTAGAGATTAGATCGGCCATCTCGGGCTGAGTCTCCACTAGAGAAATCATTTTCGATTTTTATTATCCATCAGCAATCGTATATGCTTGAATATATCACATTACGGGCTTAGAGATCCCCGTCCTCACA
>NW_003804918.1:0-2977 GCF_000255335.2 Galendromus occidentalis | reverse complement strand
GTTGGATAGCTCTGAGGAACGCTCTAAGCGCGATCTACATCGTATGAGACCGTCGGGGTCCATGACCGGATTGTACTGATACAATACGCTCGTACGCCTGACGTTTTTGCATTGATTTTCTGTCTCCTCCTTAAAATATTTTTCTTGGATTAGTCGGAGTAGAGATGTTTTGGCCCTGAGCAATTCTTCGGCATCGAATTCGACACCCTGTTTTTGCGCGGGTTTCCGTTGGAAACTGATTCCCTGAGCAACTCGATCTCTTATGTCCTGTGCCTTCGTCACGAGTCTCTGCATGAGAGCCCAAAAGCGAACGGCTTTGAGCCAAGAAGAAAACTTATTCTCGAAGAATATTTCCTCTGTGGCCGGTGGATTGGCCGATGTGGCTGCCATGCAGGAGACATTCTGTCGGCGTTCCGGATCGAATTGTTTTCCTGATGTGTCTCCGAAGACAATGTTCGCGGGTGCGCGCTCGACGTCTGACGTCAGCGATTCCAACCACTGAGGTCCCTTTAGCCATAGTGATCTGTTGTGATCGGAAGAGAGGTCTGCTCCTCTTGAAATGAGGTCGGCTGGATTTTCCTCTGATTTCACGTATTTCCAGACGGTCTGGCCGACGAGAGTGTGGATACGCCGGATTCTGTTGGCTACATATGGTTTCCAGCGCTCCGGTTCCGAGTTTACCCATCCTAGGACGCTCGAATTATCGGTGTATAGATGGGCCGAGTCGATCTGTATGTCCATGAGACTTTTGACTGATGATAGCAGTCGGCTGGCGAGAAGCGCGCCCAAAAGCTCTAGGCGGTGGATCGACATTGGCTTGACCGGACATACTTTAGCTTTCGCCATAACGAAATGGGTAATCGGTTTCGTATTTCCAGAGCTCTCTCGGAGGTAGATGACGCAGCCGTATGCATTCAAGCTTGCATCGGAGAACACGTGGAGTTCTCTGCGCGACTTGTCGCCTGTATATGAGAGCATGTGGCGCGAGATTGACACTTTGTCCTTGTTGAGCAAATCCGTGAATCTCGCGTATTCTTCCGCGTGCGGCCCCTCTAAGGCTAAGTCCCATCCGATCTTCGATTTCCATAGTTTCTGAAGCAATATTTTGGCGTTTATGGTTGTCGGACCCATAATTCCCAATGGATCGAAGATTTGGGCGAGTCCTCTGAGGAGTTTTCTTTTTGAAGGTGTTCCTGATTGGAGCTCGTTGATGGCCTTATTGGTTGGCACCGATAAAAGATCCATTTGCTGGTTCCAAGGGATCCCTAAGAATTTGCCGTCTAATTGGCCGGTGGATATTGATGGGTCCTTGACCGGTGAGTGCTCCTTGATGAATTCTCCCAGCTCTGTGCTGTTTGACGCCCATTTCTTGAGGGGCATGTGCGCTTCCTGGAAGATGTCGAATAGGAGCGAAATTTTGTATTTCGCGTCCTCGAGGTTGTCACTTCCTAGACAAATGTCATCCATATAGAAGGTGTCGATAATCTCTTGGATGAATTTCTTGTCCTTGGGGTCTATTGATTGTGCGTACTCCAGGTGAGAACGCACCCCTTGGCAATGTAGAAATGGGGAGCAGACTAGTCCGAAGTCTAGTCTGGTCGCCCAGAATTCTTTCACTGGGGCTGACTCGTTGGTTGATATTCCCAATGGCCAAAGGAATCGTAGGAAGGTGCGATCCTCTGGGGCAATCCTGAATTGTTGGAAAGCTTTTTCTATGTCCGCCGCTACGGCGTATCTGTACTGGCGAAACTTCAGTATCACTTTGATTAAGTTGGGGAGTAGATTTGGTCCCTGATGAAGTACGTCATTGAGACCAGCTTCGTTTGATCGACGGGCGCTCGCGTCCTTGACAACTCGGGTTTTCAAACCCAGGGGAGATTCCGGGTTCGCCTTGAATACTGCCTGGATTGGCAGGTAGTGAGCGAGCTGGTCGCGTGACCTTGGTTGAGCTGGCTCTGCGAATCCCGCGTTGATGTAGTTTTTGATTTCTTCATCAACTGCCCTGAGCTTGACTGGGTTTCCTTGAGTTCCTTAGGAACGAGTACAGGCGTGACCTAGAGAGATTCTCGTTATCTCCTAGAGATCTGATATTATCTCTGAATGGTAGTCGGAGTACATATCGACCTGTGGGGTCCCTGACTGTCGTTTTCTTGAAGTGATCGATCAGGGCTTTCGTGAGGTTGTCTTCCTCTTCCTTGAGCTCGTTGCCGATGTCTTCGAGACCTAGGTCTTCTGATAGCCATAGGCATTCGATGTCCTTCTTGGTGTTTTTCGACACCGTGCACTCTGGGAGCTCGTCCTCTGAGAGACTCATGGGTCCGGTAGGGGAGAGGGCGGCGTCACTGAGACCTACTGGTGAGCTCGGTTGCGCCAAGGCGAACCCGCAGAATTTCGGCAATGGACTGTGGGTCCGCGATGCTCCCTCAGAGCCGCCGAATATCCATCCGAAGATTGTTTCGAACGCGAATATTCGGTTCAGCGTCTTTGGGTTCGCGAAGCCTATCTCCGACAAGTTCCTTACTCCCAGCAAGATGTCGACGTACTCAGACTCGCCGATCTCGACTTGGTCGGCTGCGGGGAAGAGTCCCAGGTTGTCCCTCAGGATCGGGAATTTGGTGCGGGAGATGCACTTCAATTCGATTGCACTGAGCCTGAGAGATCTGTTGGGGTCGTATCTGCTCCTGAGCACGATGTCATGCACTCCGCAGTTATGGATATTGGTGACCTGGCCCCCTGCTGTGGCCATCGCCATGTCGAGGCGGGTTGTCGGTCGGGAGTTAAGTTTTCTCGCCATCGCCTCCGTGATGTGTGAGGATTCCGATCCTGGATCTATGAGTATGCGGCACACACTGCTGGTCGAGTCGCTCTCGGCGATAACATGAGCTGTCCACAGGAAGGTTGATTCTTCCCTGGGATCTGCGCTGTGGTTAACGGAGGTGACTCGCGTGGTAGGCTCGTTCTGGTTGATGGGAGCCTT
>NW_003804917.1:0-4230 GCF_000255335.2 Galendromus occidentalis | reverse complement strand
TCTCGATGCGTTCATAGCCGACTCCTCCCTGCTGGACGTGATGATTTCGTCCTCCGCCGAAGTTGAGAGTACCCGGCTTCTCCACGGCGGACAGATCTCGGAGATGGAGGGAATTTTATTTTTGAAAAGTACCGAGGATATCGATTCTGGCTACCGCCCGAGGACTCTGCCTTGGACCAGCTCCGAACCTCGCTGACGGGAAACCCCACGGAGGTTGCACGATTCGCGCGCGGGACGGTCGACGCCCTTGTCTCTCGACCATTCAGTCGGCCATCTCTTTAATGCTTGGGAAGCTGAGAACGAGGTTTTCCCTCTTATCTCACTTACGCTTGCGTGAAAGATCTCCGCGATAACGTTCAACGCTGTGTTCACAAAGAGAACGGAATCGGTATGACTAGTAGACAATCGTCGAGAAATGTGATCGGTGCAGGGTTGAAGGACAGAGACGATGTCTTGAGGAAAGCCAATGTGACAGCGATCAATGCCACTCCTGCGAGCGTTACTTCCTGCCAAGAAATTGCATTTGAATAGAATTTCAGACCAGCTGATCAGATGATGATTCAATAATTCCACTCGACGGTAGAGAACTAGTTTCGCGGATCGATCCCGAGCGCCTCTGCTTCACATTGGGCATCGGATTCGCATTTTCCCTCGCGCATTTGGAATCGAATTCGAGACATATCGGATTCCGCCGATATTGGGGTTCGACAACCGCGTTCTAAGACCGCTTGCTGAGACGTTGTCGACGTGTTCCCTCATCGCTTCTCAATTCAATGACGGATGGAATGAGGGATAACAAGCTGACCATGTCGCTCGTCAGGCGCAAGAGAAGAATTTATGAAGTATGGGAGCGGGACCCATGTCCGTCATCGCGAGAGTCGTCGTAAATTGCAACCAAACTCATCAGATCCCACCGAATACCACGCTTTTCCCCTGCCACGCTTCCGCGCCCCGCAGAAAACGCACGATGGCTCTGTGTAAAAACGACTCGTGTTCGATCGACTTTGTTAAATCCTCACTCATCACGATAAATATATCTTCATCACTGTATCAGTATTAACAGTTTGGGTTCGTGCCCAGCCATCAGACATACCCGGTGGAAAACTTTGTATGTTCTTATCCTAGATATTTACCTTGCAAGGTTTCGGTCAGCCCGATGCCTCATTTCGCCGGCACTGAGCTGTAGTCGCTTTATCAATTAATCAATGAGCCATTTAATTTACGTCAAACATGTAAGTTTTAGTAAATTTTTCCCCATGCTCCCGCAATTCGATCTTTTCCCTCCGGTTCAGGAGTTACGAGGAGTGATCTTTCTCCCGTGTTGCTCTTGAGAGGTCCTCGAGATCCCTCTCGATGTTGAGAACTTTCACCTGATTCCCACACTCATCGGTGATTTCCGAGACAATTTGAGGTTCTTCGTCGTCGTCATATATCGTCTTGGCCGCTATAGCGACTATGTCTTCTTTGGGAGTATTGCTCTCGATGTGATCTCCGTTCCGGTAGTCGCAGTGCAAACAGCTGAGAATCTTGTTGTCCGGCCCCCGATGCGTTTTGGTCACTACGTGCTTGCATCCCGGACAGTGCGCGGTATAGTAGTCGTAATTCTTCAAATGTCGAGCGATATCAGTCACTTGTTTTGATTTGAATTTACAAATTCCGCAAAGGAACCATTCGCCGCACTTTTTCAAGCGTACACTCCTGGAGTGGCAGCGACATGCAAACGATTCGGCTCCAGTCTCCGAGTCTCTCTGGTCTGAGGGGTGAGACGGGTCGCAATGGGTGTGCAGCTCGAGACCTCGAACTGGGACTCGGCTGCCGTCTGGAGCACTTCCTCGCTTTGAACTCCGTGACTCTCTCGTTTTCTCTTGCTGAGGATTTTCCCGCAAAACTGGACCTTCAATGACCCTTTGAGCTTCGAATTCTTTGGCGAATCACCGGCGGGCCGTTTCTTGCTCTGCTTCATTTCCGGGGACAAATTTTCTCTTCTTCGAGCTTTCCGATTCTTAGGCGGTGGAGCGAGCTTCGACGCGTTCCTCCGACGTCGTTTCACTCGCGCCTTCGGATCGTCCTCGGTAGGATCGACTTCAAGTTGCGCTGGGCATCGGCGATTCTCCGCTCCCTCGATTCTTCCACCACTTGTTGTTCCAGCGAGGCGGCAGCTTGTTGGAGTGCAAACTCCAAAGATTGAGTGGATTGAGGCTCCGAGCTGTGGGGAGGCGATCGGAGCTCGGAGCCCGCGGGCGCTTCCTCTTCTTCTGGGATTTCTTCGCGTCGGCTCCGTTTCTTGTGCAAGGCTATTGCGTTTGATATCGAGTCATTTGCGTGCGGGGTCCAGTTGACGCTCGAACGTAGACATAGCCGTTTATCGACCGTCGGCTCCGGTGAGACTCTCGATGGGTGGGATGTCACGCTGCAGGCAGCCACGCTCTCGTTATCTGTTCCAGAGTTGCAGGAACAGATAATGTTGATGGGTGAGATTCTGCGTGATGGGCGGCGTCCCCGAGGTCGTCGGAGAGCTGAGGGGCTCGCTCTCGCTCGTTCTCCGGGACCTTCGCCGGTTCTGTGAATCGAGGAGATTTGTCAATCGACGTCCTAACTGGTGAACTCTCCTTATGATTTCCGACTGGGCATGCACTCGGACTGAGAAAAAATTCCGATTCGAAAAGTTCTCGAAGATCCCCTCTAGATCATAATACACCAATGCAAATATCAACAGGGTTTCTCCAATGACTTTATTATTCGTGGCAGATTCCGTGGAAACTCGATTCCCGAACACCTGTGATGCCTCAGCAATTGAGGCGAGAATCAGCTGTGACCATTCCATCCGGCGATGTTCAGCTCCCGCTCTGTTCCGAACCTGCAAGGAAGCTTGAATTTAGGGATTAATCGGAAGCATTTATGCTCCTATGATTTCCCGCCGAGAATTAGAGGAGCGATCAAGCATTGTGCGGGTCAGAGGGGAGCTTTTATTGCTCAGCGGCCCCATTTGTACAGTATATCGCAGTTCAGATCACAGTATTCTTAATGTAATTCTCGAACAATGGGCCGATCTTGTTGGTGTCCTCGATCGGATTCTGCTTCACGTAGGTTATGAACTGTCTCCGGAGACGCGAAAGCTCCGGTAGAGTGATTCTTCGATTGACGTAGTCGACCGGACTTTTCAGAACTTTATCCACGGTTTCCTGCGTCAAACGGTCGAGATCGTACAGGAAATTGGTTGAAAGATGTGGTTGCTGGAAGGAATAGGAGTCAGCGTTTCGTAGTACATGAGCGACTCAGAGCATATGCGAGCGTAGAATTCGATTCGGATGATAGCGCTTCCAATCTGGATAGTATTCTCAATCTCGGAGGTCAAGACTCTTACTGCCATGGTCGCCTGATTTGGCGTTGGAGCTTTTCTGCCGAAAAGCGCTGCGTCCACTTGTTCGAAAGGGACATCTTGTTCCTCTTGTACAATTATCAAGGGTGAGTCCCACCGGTTCTTGGGGTCGGGATCTTCATATCTGAGGGCACAGAACGTCTCAGTCTAAATTGAATTCGAGGCGAGAATCAAGAGGGATGTATGGATCTTGCTTTTCATGGACATTGCTTTTCTCACCTGAGAATCAAGGGGTCAAATGTTTCTCTGGAGTACTGATCCTTTTGAGGGCGATCCGAATTCCTCGGCCATGCGCTCCCGACATTCACCGGCAACGCATTGAGTAGTTTTAACGGACTTCGAGAGGCAGTACAACTCATACCTGCGTGAATGAATGAAACGTCTCACAATCAAACGAATGTCGTCTCCGAGAATCGCGGATCACGGAATGCATACCGAAGAAACTCGGCGGGGGAACGGAAACATTCAGCGTTCGACCTCGAAATTTCATTCCAAGAGATTGACACTCAGAAAGCCATCATGGATGTCGGATCAGGAGCCGATTCTGCAATATTCGATTTGCGAACGCCGGGGAAGATACAGCATCATTTTGTTTGAGCCGTAGAAAGCAATGTCACCCGTGAGCTGAGGCTCACACGATAGAAAACTGAGGCGATATTCACATTACCGATAACCTTTGATGTAATGGCCAGCATCAAATATCAAAATCGAGTCGCGACTCAAGTTTCGCTGAACCTCAGACATCAGGCGACCCCTCAGCTCCTTTTCCTCCTTCGAACTCCATGAAGACTTTGTTCCTGTCCTAAATTTCCGCTTTCGGAGACCGGCATGACCAAAGAAGAAGAGGAGTT
>NW_003804916.1:0-1691 GCF_000255335.2 Galendromus occidentalis | reverse complement strand
ACCACTCGCTGGGTAACCGGTCATCACGACTAGAGGCATCTGTGTGAAAATGGAACGCGTATCATTCACTATCCGTTAAAAAGACAACACAAAGTCTCGACACCCGGAACTCTCACGTTCAGTGAATCTTCCAGCTGTATAACGTACGATGTCGATTAGCGACTCCCGCCTAATTATTCCAAGTGCACCAAAATGAACGCTGCGAATTCTCGATTCCAAACATTTATCACGCGCGTTCGAAGGCGAAAACAGTTTCGCTACTAACCCGCGGAGCAAATCGTCGGAAAGTCGGTCAGCTCCCTCGACTGACAGGAGCGCGATTCCTTCAATCCGTGAGAGCATAACACCTCATTATATCATTGATTGTACGATTTTGATCCTAATCCCTATCTCATCGGTGATATTCTATTATCGAGATTTCATCTCGAAGCTTCGTTCGCGAGAGATGCTCTCCTTTAGCTATTCGTTGCTCACGGCTGAGTCCCTTCGTAAATGAATCCACAAGCATACCCTGCATGAGAATCACTTGAGAAAGACATGTCTGGCTCAAACCAGAGGCAAACTCTTAGACGCGGATGCGTTGAGAGTACCGCGAGTATTTCAATCGGGGCTAGACTTATCCAGGAAAGCTGTCTCGAATGCAAGAGCAGTCTCTGATAAGCGGGCCTCTTCTAGAGTGGATAGGAACAGTAGTAGGGCAGCCTCTGAAATATGTACGAGTACTCTCCATTAGGCGAGCCGGTATCGGAGGCTCGAAAAACTGACGAGCATGCTCTTCAATTTCAAGATAGTTTACGGTAGAGCATATCTTAGGCCTCTACACCCGCAACTTCTGAGAAGCATTCTACCTCAATGAGTTGCTAGAGGGAGCGAACATGAATTTCGGAAACTCATAGAATGGATCAGCGAAGAGAGGAGAACGCAGGAATCTATTCTAGTCTCTACTCTCGGAGTCCTGAAAGGACTTTGATGAACACATTGAACCACGTGCAGGATTACCTTCCGGTTTATTCAAAGAAAATTTAATCAAGTGAGATTAAGACTTGGAAGAAATTAGCCGCCCAGGAAACTGAGTTCCCCGAGGGCCCCACACTGGAAGATTCCACCCGCTATCATTCTCGAATTCCCCTCTATACCTCGACTGCGATACGCTGCCGGATGGAAGCAGTAGCCCTCGAGTTCCCGTCTCCGCTCTCGATCCTCCGACTAATCTCCCTTACGAACTTGAGGGCTTCTTTCCCCCAGAACCCAGAGGACTCGATTACAAAAGGTATCAGAATGTACTCATTGAGCAGGGATTCGTATTTGGCCTGCTTTTCCTGTTCGCCCCTGGAGGCCACCATCACGTGCAGGATCAATTTCGAATAATCTGTTCATATCATTATCGGATCCCACGGCATCTGTCATCGGGGAATCCTTATGATCCTTCGATCTCGACGTGAGCCCCTCGATATACGGATCCGCCGGATCATCTACTCCACAAGGGGATGTGGGCTGCGAATTCGGGGAGGTTTGTTCTCATTAGATAGTACCTCATCGTACGCAGGTATCGAGCTCTCTCTCGTCTCCCGCGCATCGATACATTTCAGTTCCCTCGGTTGTTCCCCGGAGGTTGTCAGGAGTCGCGATTGATGAACACACTGTGATCTTCCGGAGGAAAACCGGGAACGTTCGAGGTCTCTCATCGGAAC
>NW_003804915.1:0-1177 GCF_000255335.2 Galendromus occidentalis | reverse complement strand
ATCGGGGAATCCTTATGATCCTTCGATCTCGACGTGAGCCCCTCGATATACGGATCCGCCGGATCATCTACTCCACAAGGGGATGTGGGCTGCGAATTCGGGGAGGTTTGTTCTCATTAGATAGTACCTCATCGTACGCAGGTATCGAGCTCTCTCTCGTCTCCCGCGCATCGATACATTTCAGTTCCCTCGGTTGTTCCCCGGAGGTTGTCAGGAGTCGCGATTGATGAACACACTGTGATCTTCCGGAGGAAAACCGGGAACGTTCGAGGTCTCTCATCGGAACAAGTTCTCCAAAAGCTTGATTGCCATCCTGTCTGAACCTGATGAGAGTGCTAGTACGGTTCCGATAGCCGATGATTTTTCCCAGAATCGGAAGAAACTCGTCAACCCCAGGAATCGTCGTACCTCATGTACATTCCCTGGTCTCGGAAACTGCTCGACCGCCAATAATTTCTTCGTTCCTGGTCTGATCCCTTCCCTCGATATATTGAATCCAAGGAATTGTTCTGAGTTCATGAAAAATTTGCACTTGCTCAATCGGACGGTCATTCCCGCTTGCCTTAAGGCCTCGAGTACGTTGTTTATCTGATCCAATTGTTCTTGAAAATCGTCTGCCGCTGAGATCAAATCGTCCAGGTATGGGTGCACTTGCTTTCCACCTGCCAATTCTCGAACCGACAACCGGGGAGAACTGGCCCTCCGTCGTCACGAATGCTGCTTTTTCAGCTGACTCTCGAGACATGCCAATTTGAAAGTATCCCCAAGCGAGATCAAACGTTGAATAGAACTCGCGACCTCCGACTTCGTCCAAAATATCGTCGATCAACGGCAACGGATAATTGGACTTGACCGTCTGCGCGTTGAGTTTCCGATAATCGATTACCATCCTGAAACTTCCATCGGCTTTTCTGACCAACATCACCGGACTCGCATTTGCCGAATGAGATTCTTCTATCATTCCCGATTCTTTCATCTGATCCAGAATCTTTTTCAGCTCCTCTCGTTCCGCAATAGATAGTCGAAACGGCTTGCTCCGAACCGGTGCACTCCCAGGAATTTCATTTATCTCGAACTCTTCTCCCTTGGCTCGTCCCAACTCCTTCATTGTGGTTGCGACGGCGTCCCTATAGCTGTTGATGAGTCCCAATAGAGCATCTTTCCATTTTTGTGGAAT
>NW_003804914.1:0-1247 GCF_000255335.2 Galendromus occidentalis | reverse complement strand
ATCTTGCTGCTACACGGGATAAGAAAAATCAGCTGTTTCTACCATGGCTATCAGATAGAAGGGTCAGATAACAGTGATCAAGATCTAATCTGAGATTTGGTTAAACGATTAACAAAAGAAAACTTACGCTCGCGGTTTAACCTTGTCAACCTTCGGCACTGGAGTTTTCTTCGACTGAGAACGACCCGGAGACCTTAGTCTCTGTGGCAAACGCAAAGAGGGGGCTCTGCAGCCCCTCCTTATATACTCTGAGGAGGTAAAATGCAACTTCTACCCGGAAGTTCAGCAGCGCCAATTATGCCCTATGAACTTACTTCTTCTGCTCGTTTCAGATAAGAAGGTCGAATTAACCCGCAAGATAATAGAAGAGTGGAAAAAGGGAGAGAATGATATAATTTCTGACTAATTTTCTATCCAAGGTTTCTTTCCCACTCTTGCCTTGCCTTTCTTAGCTACTCAGCCTACTCGGCTGTATTACAACCCACTAGCCCGGCCTCATTTAAATCATTCCATATAGGGAAACGCGTGGTTTTATAGATTATACAGAAAATACAGAAGGTGTCCTTTCTCTTCTGCTGTATATAAGACTCAGTGATTCCCTCAATAAAATACTGACAGGATTCAGTCATATTTGCTGTTCTTATTCAACTGTGGTGTGCTCCAGAAGTGCCATCTCACGATCTCCGATACTGAAGAGTATCCTCAGTCATCTATCAAAATTCGAAACCTATTTCCTGTTTGGAATGGCGCCAGTTTGGCACCAAGTTTTAACTTTTCCCCGGTCCGTCACAGAATCTCAAGGCTACTGCGTAGCAAGTTCTTTTGTTCTTGTAATTAAGCAATACTCCAGAAGTTATAATTGGCAGAGCAATTATATTTCACAATACCTGGAACTTATCCAGATGGGTGAGCGTTTTCCATACCTATATATATGCACCAATAAAGCTGGCTGAGTACCGAGAAGATCACGCAGACCTAGGTGCTCTGCCCTTGATTTGAACACCACTGCAAGCGTGTGTGTTTCTTTCGTATCAGTCATTCCGTAAAGTATTAGTGTCCAGTAAACCACCCTCGGTCCACTGTGCTAGCAGCAGGAACCTGAGCCTTCGAAAATCTAACAGCGTTATCGGAGCACGAGCGACTCCTGAGGTACGCAAGGACACCAGACTCGATTAACTCGAGTAAGTATACTTCGAAAATTTTTCTACGTAGGGGACTCCGGAATGCCCTCAGCAATTGATGCTGGA